>NC_057751.1:2117668-2119506 GCF_004010195.1 Chiloscyllium plagiosum
TGAGGGGAATGTCCACAGGGGATCTCTGCACTGTCTGACTGTCCCCTTTCCTCCCCCTGACTGTAATCCATCTATCCTTATCCTGAGCTAGGGGCCTAACAGGGAAGGCAGATGAATTCAGGGCATGGTTAGGAACATGGGACTGGGATATCATAGCAATTACGGAAACATGGCTCAGGGATGGGCAGGACTGGCAGCTTAATGTTCCAGGATACAAATGCTACAGGAAGGATAGAAAGGGAGGCAAGAGAGGAGGAGGAGTGGCATTTTTGATAAGGGATAGCATTACAGCTGTTCTGAGAGAGGATATTCCCAGAAATACATCCAGGGAAGTTATTTGGATGGAACTGAGAAATAAGAAAGGATGATCGCCTGATTGGGATCGTATTATAGATCCCCTAATAGCCAGAGGGAAATTGAGAATCAAACTTGTAAGGAGATCGCAGCTATCTGTAAGAATAATAGGATGGTTAATGGTTGGGGATTTTAACTTTCCAAACATAGACTGGGACTGCCATAGTGTTAAAGGTTTAGATGGAGAGGAATTTCTTAAGTGTGTACAAGAGAATTTTCTGATTCAGTATGTGGATGTACCTACTAGAGAAGGTGCAAAACTTGACCTACTCTTGGGAAATAAGGCAGGGCAGGTGACTGAGGTGTCAGGAGCGGAGAACTTTGGGGCCAGCAACCATAATTCTATTCGTTTTAAAATCGTGATGGAAAAGGATAGACCAGACCTAAAAGTTGAAGTTCGAAATTGGAGAAAGACGGTATTAGGCAAGAGCTTTGAAAAGCTGATTGGGGGCAGATGTTCGCAGGTAAAAGGACGGCTGGAAAATGGGAAGCCTTCAGAAATGTGATAACGAGAATCCAGAAAAAATATATTCCTGTTAGGATGAAAGGAAAGGCTGGTAGGCATAGGGAATGCTGGATGACTAAAGAAATTGAGGGCTGAAAATGTGTTGCTCGAAAAGCGCAGCAGGTCAGGCAGCATCCAAGGAGCAGGAGAATCGACGTTTCGGGCATGAGCCCTTCTTCCCGGCGAGACATCGAACAATTCTTCCGCCGCCTTCGCCTCCGCGCCAAAAACAAAAAACACCTGCCTAAAGAAATTGAGGGTTTGGTTAAGAAAAAGGAAGTATATGTCAGGTATAGATAGGATAGATCAAGTGAATCCTTAGAAGAGTATAAAGGAAGGAGGAGTATACTTAAGAGGGAAATTAGGAGGGCAAAAAGGGGATATTAGATAGCTTTGGCAAATAGAATTAAGGAGAATCCAAAGGGTTTTTGCAAATATATCAAGGACAAAAGGGTAACTAGGGAGAGAATAGGGCCCCTCAAAGATCAGCAAGGTGGCCTTTGTGTGGAACCACAGAAAATGGGGGAGATACTAAATGAATATTTTGCATCAGTATTTACTGTGGAAAAGGATATGGAAGATATAGACTATAGGGAAATAGATGATGACATCTTGCAAAATGTCCAGATTACAGAGGAGGAAGTGCTGGGTGTCTTAAAAAGGTTAAAGGTGGATAAATCCCCAGGACCTGATCAGGTGTACCCGAGAACTCTGTGGGAAGCTAGAGAAGTGATTGCTGGGCCCCTTGCTGAGATATTTGTATCATCGATAGTCACAGGTGAGGTGCTGGAAGACTGGAGGTTGGCAAACGTGGTGCCTCTGTTTAAGAAGGACGGTAAAGACAAGCCAGGGAACTATGGACTGGTGAGCCTGACCTCAGTGGTGGGCAAGTTGTTGGAGGGAATCCTGAGGGATAGGATATGCATGTATTTGGAAAGGCAAGGACTGATTAGGGATAGTCAACATGGCTTTGTGTGTG
>NC_057751.1:2119516-2175232 GCF_004010195.1 Chiloscyllium plagiosum
AAGATTGATGAGGGCAGAGCAGTAGATGTGATCTATATGGACTTCTGTAAGGCGTTCAACAAGGTTCCCCATGGGAGACTGATTAGTAAGGTTAGATCTCATGGAATAAAGGAAGAAGTAGCCATTTGGATACAGAATTGGTCAAAGGTAGGAGAGAGAGGGTAATGGTGGAGGGTTGTTTTTCACACTGGATGCCTGTGACCAGTAGAGTGCCACAAGGATCGGTGCTAGGTCCGTGAGTTTTCATCATTTATATAAATGATTTGGATGCGAACATAAGAGGTACAGTTAGTAAGTTTGCAGATGACAGCAAAATTGGAGGTGTGGTGGACAGCGAAGAGGGTTACCTCAGATTACAACAGGATCTGGACCAGATGGGCCAATGGGCTGAGAAGTGGCAGATGGAGTTTAATTCAGATAAGTGCGAGGTGCTGCATTTTGGGAAAGCAAATCTTAGCAGGACTTCTACACTTAATGGTAAGGTCCTAGGGAGTGTTGCTAAACAAAGATACCTTGGACTGCGGGTTCATATCTCATTGAAAGTGGAGTTGCAGGTAGATAGGAGAGCGAAGAAGGCATTTGGTATGCTTTCCTTTATTGGTCAGAGTATTGAGTACAGGAGTTGGGAGGTCATGTTGCGGCTGTACAGGACATTGGTTAGGCCACTGTTGGAATTATGCATGCAATTCTGGTCTCCTTCCTATCGGAGAGATATTGTGAAACTTGAAAGGGTTCAGAAAAGATTTACAAGGATATTGCCAGGGTTGGAGGATTTGAGGTATTGGGAGAGGCTGAACAGGCTGGGGCTGTTTTCCTTGGAGCATCGGAGGCTGAGGGGTGACCTTATGGAGGTTTACAAGATAATGAGGGACATGGATAGGATAAATAAACAAAGTCTTTTTCCTGGGGTCAGGGAGTCCAGAACTAGAGGGCATAGGTTTAGGGTGAGAGGGGAAAGATATAAAAGAGACCTAAGGGGCAACTTTTTCACGTCGGGACAGGCAGCAGAGGAAAGGCTAATGGCTGAAGAAGGGCTAATGCCCGAAACGTTGATTCTCCTGTTCCCTAGATGCTGCCTGACCTGCTGCGCTTTTCCAGCAACACATTTCCATCTCTGATCTCCAGTATCTGCAGACCTCACTTTCTCCCTGGGTATTTGAATAGGAAGGGTTTGGAGTGATATGGGCCAGGTGCTGGCAGGTGGGACTAGATTGGGTTGGGATATCTGGTCGGACCAAAGGTTCTGTTTCCATGCTGTACATCTCTATGACTCTATGACTCTAATAGGAAGGGTTTCGAGGGATATGGACCAAATGCTGGCAAATAGGACTAGATTAATTGAGCATATCTGGCTGGCATTCACGAGTTGGACTGAAGGGTCTGTTTCCGAACTGTAAACATCTATGACTTATGACTGAAAGTGAAATTTATCTTATTTTAAGGATCATTAGCTTCTTCATTCATGTGTAATCTGCGCTGATTTTCACTTGTGTCAAAATGAAGGCTGCAAGTTTGTTGGTAATTTCTGAATTTGAATATCATTGAATATATTTTGTTATCTTGGTTTATGGCTACCCCGCAGAGTGTGTAACAATATTAGGACTGGGGATTGAATTCTTGATTAGATTTCATTTTAATGGAGCATCTTCAAGGAAGAGAGAATGGAGAGAGATGGAGATCTGTATAAAGAGATTTCCAAAGTTTGCCACTTGGACAATAATATCTTCCAGCAGGGGAATGTGTTAATTTCATGCAGTGTTGCATGACGCAAGGTTAACTGGAAATATGTCATCACCAAGTGGTTAATTTTTTACCTGATCTTGTCAAACAATAGTGAACACCCGATCAGTTGTTGTGAAGTTGCCTCTCTTGAGATTATCAGTAATAGTAATGAATAGCGTGGCTTCTGAAAAGCTCTGAAGTGCTCAAGCAAACTATAACAGCACTGTTTAAAATGAGGATAGATCTTTGCAATTTGAGTGATAAACGGACTGTTGTCACAGATTCACTCTGAGAGTAGTCAGTGCATGCCTGCAGGTTAGAGAAAAAGAAATTTTGGTAAATTGGAAAGAGGCTCACTTGAAATAATAGGGGGAAAAACTCCAGTTGTAATTCAGTGTCACGCATTTTAAATATTTTGTTTTAACTTTGGAGCATCGACACTAAGGCCATCAACTTGGTGCAATCCCCTGATTTCAACAAACGGTCATTTCAGCATCTTTACCTGCACTTCTGAGTGGCCTTGGGAATTTATGTTTCCTAGTGTATGGAAGCAAGGTATGCACAAGAAAAAGAATTGAGACATAGTTGGAGAGCTGTCTCTGAGCTTCAGTTGGGTTTTGCATCTTTGAGAAAAGTACTATTTTAATTCAGAAGGATGATCCTGGGAGATTTAGAAAAAAAAGTGGGACTGCATTCATTGCAGCAAAGATGAAAAGTAGATTTGAGAATGGTTTTCAAAGTATTGGAGAGTCAATCCAATGGGTTAAAACTGATTCCATTTGAGAGAGAATCAGTAACAATAAGGTACATCCACGAGATGATCAATGGACAGTTAAAGGGAGCTCAGTACTAAAATTACTATTGAATAATTAGTCTTTGAAATTCAGTCATGGTATTTAATGTGCAACATAACTCAAAGATGCAAAATGATAGTGTATACTGTAATTGGAGTGCAAGAATCTGGTGTGGAGCTAAGACAGACATGGTGAGCTCTGACCTTTTTATGTGCTGTAATTTCGTGGACGTTTTGCAGAGAACAGGCAACCCAAGGCTTTGAAATGTCAGAGACAATCTCCAGATCTCGAAACAATTTGTCTACATTCTGATGTTTTGGCAAAAGGAATATGTCTTCTACCTTTTAAAATTTATCTCTGTCAATGGAAGGTATCTAAGCTTCACACTGATTGGCCTGATCTTTGAACCCAAATTACAATGAAGCCATAAAGGAGGGTCATTACACAATTAAGTTATTCTAAATAAAAATTCAGAAGTTTGGGAGATAATTATTCTTACATTGTATAATGAGGTATACAAGATAATGAGAAGCATGGATAAAGTCAATAGTCAGAGACTTTTCCCCAGGGCAGGATTGAAAGGCACAAGGGTTCATAGTTTTAAGATATTAGGAAAAAGGTATGGAGGGGACGTCAGAGGAAGGTTCTTTATGCAGAGAGTTGTGAATGCATAGAATGCATTGCCAGTGGTAGTGGTGGAAGCAGAGTTGTTCAGGACATTTGAGCGACTGCTAGACATACACATGGATAGCAGTGAACTGAGGGGTGGATCGGTTATTTATTTTACATCAGGATTAATCCTCGGCACAATATAGTGGGCCAAAGGGCCTGTTCTGTGCTGTACTTTTCTGTGTTCTATATTCTATAATGGTGAAAGATGCATCAACTTTGAATTCCTTCTGTTGATCCTTATCAGTGGAATAGAGTGTTTGAGCATGATGTCCTCCCAGTTCTGTAGAGATGGATGCTCAGAGCATGATGGACTGACAGTTGTGGATAGCTATGTCACACTGATTGTTTCAGTGAGTTTTGATGATGTGTCTGTGCACATTGGTATGCAGCTGAAACTTTCAGTGAACCAGTGCCTTGATTATCTGTTAGCAACATCGAATTGTCTCATGAGCTTGTTGTTGGCAAAACAATAAATTCAAACTCGATTGAGTTTTAGTATCCTGAGACATTATTTAAAATAATCAGTTAAGTTTGAAGTGTTGTCAAAGCAGCAACCAAAACTAAGATATCCATTTCACAACCAAATGTTACATATTTTCAATTTCCAGGACACTTTGGGACTGCCATCTTGTCACATACACAGGGGCTTGTAATCTCTCCGTTCAGAGCAGCATTCATTCTCTCTTAGAGGTACAGATGCCTTTTAAATGCTGTAATTGTACCAGTCTCCACCACTTCCTCTGGCAGCTCATTCCATACATTCACCACCCTCTGTGTGAAAAAATTGCCCCTTAGGTCTCTTTTATATCTTTCCTCTCTCACCTCACCTCTCGTTCTGGACTCCCCCACCCCAGGGAAAAGACTTTGTCTATTTACTCTATCCATGCTCCTCATGATTTTGTAAACCTCTGTAAGGTCACCCCTCAGCCTCCGTCCTCCAGGGAAAACAGCCCCAGCCTATTCAGCCTCTCCCTATAGCTCAAATCCTCCAACTCTGGCAGCATCCTTGTAAATCTTTTCTGAACCCTTTCAAGTTTCACAACATCTTTCCAATAGGAAGGAGACCAGAATTGCATGCAATATTACAACAGTGGCCCAACCAATGTCCTGTATAGCCACAACATGACCTCCCAACTCCTGTACTCAATACTCTGACCAATAAAGGAAAGCATACCAAATGCCTTCTTCACTCTCCTATTTACCTGCGACTCCACTTTCAAGGAACTATGAACCTGTACTCCGAGGACTCTTTGTTCAGCAACACTCCCCAGGACCTTACCATTAAGTGTAGAAGTCCTGCTAAGATTTGCTTTCCCAAAATGCAGCACCTCACATTTATTGAAATTAAACTCCGTCTGCCACTTGTCAGCCCATCGGCATTTGATTGGCATCACATCACAAACATGCAATCCCTCCACCAGTGACGCTTATCAGCAGCAGTGTGCGCTGCAGAAATTTATCAAAATTTCTCACACAGCACCTTCCAAACCCACTTCCATTGAGAAGGACAAGGCAGCAGATACTTTGGAACACCATTACGTGCAAATTCCCCTCAAAGCCAATCACCATCTTGACTTGGAAATATATTTGGTGTCTCTGAGTCAAAATCCTGTAACTCCTGCCACCCCCCTGCCCTCCCCACAAAGGCATTATGGGTCAACCTACAGCAGGCGGACGGTGGCAGTTCGAGAAGACAGCTCATCACCACCTTCTCAAGGGCAACTAGGAACAAGCAATAAAAATGCTTTGGAGATGCCGGTGTTGGACTGGGGTGTACAAAGTTAAAAATCACACAGCACCAGGTTATAGTCCAACAAGTTTAATTGGAAGCACACTAGCTTTCGGAGCGCTAACACCCATTGTTACAGCTAACCTGAGAATGCAACTTTTTAAAAAAAAGGTTTTGTAATGACATAAGAAAGAAGTGAAACTATCATTGTATTTGAACAGATGAAAGACTCAAGAGACAATCAAGGTATCTTTCAATGTATAATTTCAGTTACATCACACTGTAAATTTTTGCTATACATTTTTGTCATACAGTGAATAATAAAAATAAATTTACTCAGTGAATTAACTATCCAGTTCTAAACTTGATAGCAATTTGGTCAGAAAGTCATAGCCAAAAGATCAAATTACTCCCCCTTCCAGTCGATAGTACAAAACTAGCATTTGTTTCATATGAAGGCAAAATACTAGAAATCTGAAACAAACACATAGTATGTTGGAGAAACTTAGCAGGTCTGACAATATCTGTGGAGAAACGTTTTGAGTCTGGTATCGCTTGGAGTATTGTGTGCAGACTCAGGAAGGACACATCGGCCTCCAAGGGAGTACAACCTTGGTTCACAAGAAGATACTTGGACTTCAGGGGTTAGGCCATGAGGGGAGATTACACAAATTAGGCCTGTTTTTTTCGAGAATTTAGAAGACTAAGGAGTGGTATGATTAAAGCCTTCACGATATTAATTGGAATAGACAGGGTAGATACAGATAAACTAGTTCCGCTGGTTGGGGATTATAGTCATAGAGTCAGATGCTAGAACTAGGAGGCATAGGGCCAGAAGTAGGAGTGAGGGTTCACTGAAGTCCAGAAAAGGATTGGTTAGACTGTGCAAACAAGAAGGAACGAGGGTGGGAGTTCCACAGTTTTGAAAGTCTGTGAAAGACGATAGGAAATTATGCTGCAAATTGATTTATTTCAGACTTGGCCCAGGAGGGTTCTCGTCTCTAAATTAGAAAGTCATGAGGTCAATTTCCATTCCAGATACTTGAGTAGAGAAATCAAGTTGACAGTCCAATTAAATGATGGTGCTGCTCTCTCTGAGGCGCAAACCTTTGGATGAGGTCTTAAATCGAGTCAGAGTCTGTCCTCGCAGGTGTATATAAACTGCTCTCAGAAGATTGTAAATTTTTGGAATCTTGTGGCCAAGAGGACTGTGAATGATCAGTTGTTCAGTACATTCAGCACAGAGATTAATAGATTTCTACATATCTAGAAATCAAGGGATTCATGCACGAAATTAGTGCTTAAATATAAGATCAGGCAGGAACTGATCTTACTGAATGGAGGAATGGGCTCTGAGGGCTGAATGACCTCCTTCTGATTCTGTTTTTCATGTTATTACAAACAATCAGACGGCACCATTTGAGAAGAGCAGAGAGTTCTCCCAGTGTTGTGGCTATTCTTTTGCATACTTCACTTCAAAAGCAGATGATCTGGTGATTAGCACAATGTTGAGTATGGGAACTTACTGTGTTGAAATTGGCCTGCATTTCTAACAGTGACTGCACTTCTAAAATACCTCAATGGTTGTGATGCTCTTGGGAAGTCTGAGGTCATGAAAGACACAACAGAAATGCAAGTGTGAAAGGGAGTAAATGTAGACGAACATTCCTGTTTGCCCAATGCAAACAGAAGTGGTTGAGGGAGCCCATGAATCTAATTCCAGAACCCAGTTCTCCAAGTACGGAATCACACCTGCTGCAGAGTGCAGACATGTTGCACAGCTCAATCCACATTCTTTTCATGTTGAGGGTAGGGGATTTAACCTTGAAGATTCGTCGTTATCTAATTTAGACTCAAACCAGCGACCAGTGTACAGAGCCTTCACTCCAAATTTTTTTGATTCACCCCCCTTTCCAGGTTGTGCAGTTCGCACTGAACTGAATGAATCGTTTTGTAATGCACAACAAATGGTTGATGTGGATGGCTTTTCGATAAATCTATTCAACAGTCACAACAATATTGTCATACTGCATTATCCACCTTTGTGACAGGTGGTTGATTGGAAGGAGAGAAAGGAAACAGCCTTGATAATTTGAACATTTTTCAGTCAAAGCTCATTAAACAAATTCACCAAATCCTTGAGAGTGAGGCAGCTTGATGCAATACATGGAAGTTCAGAGCCTATAGTGTCCCTAGTGAATCTACAGTGCTGGGCTGTCTTTCAGCTGACAGATGGTGACCTATTTAAGAAGGGGACAAGCACAGATAATCCTCCCCACTGATTCCAATTCCCAATTTGACACCCCACCCTCACCCTTTGAGATTGGAGAGTCCGGCTGTTCCATGAGCTTTGTTAAGCAGCACAGCTGAGTTACCCCTGGGGGGTAAGTCAGTTTTAAAATTAGTTTAGGTTACAGTTTGAAGCCATCCCCCAAGCCACATACAAACAATGATCTGTTTTAAGAAGTGAGTGTACATGACCATCAGCAATCTTGATGTTCTGTGCAATGCAATAAATAGGTTGCTCACAGTACTTAAAGAATTCAAAGGATTACTGCATATGAGGCTCATAAATAAGGTTGGTGGTGCTTGACTTTCTGTGCCATTCTTTTCTCCCATGACCTGGATGAATGGGGTAATGCTAACAACAATCAGCCATTAGAGGAAGGATACACAAATATCCTTTGTCAGTGACTGCAGGCTCATTTCTAAGCTTTGGTTTCCTTTACCAGAGTAATGGTGGTGCTGGTTTTCTGAGGGGGCGGAGGGGTTCAGTTCAGGCAGTCAATGTTCCTTAATTGAAACACATTTTTTTCTACTCTTTATTGTTCTTGATTTGGAAGAAGTAAACAACACAAATAGACTTAACTGCTACTTCAAACAGAAGCCTTCGAAGGAGTTAATGTTAATGTAGGTCCATTTTCCCAGTTCTGGCTCTGTATATTGGATGCTATTATGGTGTTGCCAGTGGTGCTATCATTTTGATGCACGTCTGCTTACTCGTGTATTGCAGTGAGCTGGTTATTAGACGGCCATCAAACATCATGTTGCACCCCATCAATAGTCATAAAGTTTGTGCGGTAAAAGCCATTAGTTTCTCATCACAGCTGAAAGCCACAGACAGCTATTTTCAAGATGTAATGACTTAAATGCATTTTAACACTCAGACACCTACATTTTTAAAAATAACACTCTTTAAAGACATGCCAGTAATCTCTCATCAGGGGACAGTGAAAGACTCTGTTATGACCAGGGATTCCATTAACATCAGGTTTCTTTCAGGGCAATTTGCATGCATTTTATTATATTGTCAGGAACCCACACAGGTGACTGGGATCCAAAATGTGATTTTAAGAGGGCAGAGAAAAGAACGGAATCTGAATGAGAAGATAACCCTTTTTTGAACATTTCACCACATCAACTTCACAAGGATCCTCAATTACTTCCAAGGTACAACTCAGGAGTGTGATGGAATGCAAGCCAGTCTAAGGAAGATGTTGCCCAAGTACCACCAGAATATTACCTGCCTCAGAAGGGGCCCGAACATTTTAGACCACTGCGACACCACTGTGAAAGATGCCTACTGCTCAAACCCCCACCCTCATTTCAGGAACTCCGACCACAATGCCGTGTTTTTTCTCCTGGCTCACAGGCAAAAGCTCAAGCAGGAGACCCCTCACAGATACAGGTCCAGTGCTGGTCGGAGAAGGCAGAGGATCAACTCCAGTGCTGTTTGGATTCAGCTGACTGGGCATTGTTCAAACAATCCACAGGTACCTTGGACGAGTACGCCATCACCATCACAGATTTTATCAGCAGGTGTGTGCAGGACTGCATACTGAGGAAGTCAATCGAGGTGTGCCCCAACAGGAAACCCTGGATGAATCAGGACATACAGAAACCAATAAAAACCAGGTGTGAGGCCTCTCAGATTGTCTCAAAGCCTTTTATGCTCACTTTGAGCAGAATTTCGGCAGAGCGGTAATACCTTTTCCGATAAGTCCAGACGAACCTATTCCAACAGTCACTGCATCAGAGGTCAGATCAGTTTTCCTTTGTGTGAATCCGAGGAAAGCGATGGGACCAGATGGAGTACCAGGCCGTGTACTCAGAGCATACGCAGATCAACTGGCAGACATCTTCGCAGATATTTTCATCCTCTCCCTACAGCAGGCCACTGCCCCTGCTTGCTTCAAGAGGGCCAACATCATCCCTGTGCCTAAGAAGGCTCATGCAGCATATCTTAATGACTACTGCCCCGTGGCTCTAACTTTGGTGGTCATGAAGTGCTTTGAAAGGCTGGTCATGACATTAATCACTTCCAGCCTCCCCACTACTCTTAACCTACTCCAATTTTCCTATTGGACCAACAGATCCATGTCAGATGCCATATCACTTGCCCTTCACTCCTCCCTAGAATATTTTGACATAAATAACAGCTATGTAAGAATCTTACTCATTGACTACAGTTCAGCCTTCAACACTGTTATCCCCTCCAGACTGATTACTAAACTTCGTGATCTCAGACTAAGCACCACTCTCTGCAACTGGATCCTCAGTTTCCTGACCCACAGGCCACAATCAGTGAAGATTGGGGACAATATTTCATCCTCACTAACACTCAACATTGGAGCCGCCAGGGGTGTATACTCAGCCCCTTACTGTACTCACTGTGTACCCATGACTGTGTCACCAAACACAAGACTAATGCCATTTACAAGTTCGCTGATGACACCACCATAGTCGGTCGAATCTCAGATGGTGACGAAACAGACTACAGACAGGAGGTGGAAGACCTGGAAAAATGGTGCACTGAGAACAACCTAACTCTCAATGCCGGCAAAACCAAGGAACTCATTGACTTTCGGTGAGATGTTACTCATGCCCATCTACACATTAACAACACAGAGGTGGAACAAGTGAAGTGTGTCAAGCTGCTGGGAGTGGTCATCACTAACAAGCTTTCTTGGACTCTTCATGTGGATGCATTGGTTACAAAGGCCCTCAGGCAGCTGAGGAAATTTGGCATGACGGTGAATACCATTGCCAACTTTTATAGGTGCGCCATCGAGAGCATTCTGTCTGGATGTGTCACTGCCTGGTATGGTAACTGTACCATTCAAGAGCGGAGATGGTTACAGAGAGTAGTGAACTCAGCCCGGACAATCATAAAGGCCAACTTCCCATCTACAGAATCCATCTGTCAAAGGACGGCTGCCTGTATTGCTCACAAGACAAAGCTTTTCACTGTGCCTTGGTACATGTGACAATAAATTGAATGAAATTAAATTCAATTCAATTTAGAAGGATAATATTTAACAGTGTGGTCAAGAGCTCAAGCAAACTGTCTTCCATCAGAATTAGGGGGAAATTTCTCCTCAGGTTTGAGTGACGCATAAATTATTTTTAAAAATGTAGGTGATACATTTAAATCATTATATGTTGAAAATAGCTAGCTGTGGCTTTCAGCTGTGATAAGGAACTGATGGCTTTTACTGCATAAACTTCAACACTATTGATGGGGTGCTGAATGAGCATAGAAACAAATCCTTCGGTCCAACTTGCCTATGCCAACCAGATATCCTAACTTAACCTAGTTCCATTTGCCAGCATTTGGCCCAGATCCCTCTGAAACCTTCCTATTCATATAGCCATCAAGGTGCCTTTTAAATGTTGTATGTGCACCAGGCTCCACCACTTCCTCTGGTAGCTTATTCCATATACTCACCACCCTCTGTGTGAAAAAGATGTCCGTGGGCGGCACAGTGGCACAGTGGTTAGCACTGCTGCCTCACAGCGCCTGAGACCCGGGTTCAATTCCCGCCTCAGGCGACTGATTGTGTGGAGTTTGCACGTTCTCCCCGTGTCTGCGTGGGTTTCCTCCGGGTGCTCCGGTTTCCTCCCACAGTCCAAAGATGTGCAGGTCAGGTGAATTGACCATGCTAAATTGCCCGTAGTGTTAGGTAAGGGGTAAATATAGGGGCATGGGTGGGTTGCGCTTCGGCGGGTCGGTGTGGACTTGTTGGGCTGAAGGGCCTGTTTCCATGCTGTAATGTAATCTAATCTAATCTTTATATCTTTCCCCTCTCACCCTAAACCTATGCCCTCTAATTCTGGACTCTCCCAGCCTGGGGAAAAGACGATGGCTATTCAATCTATCCATGCCCCTCATGATTTTATAAACCTCTATAAGGTCAACCCTCAGCTTCTGACGCTCCAGGCAAAATAGCCACAGCCTATTCAGCCTCTCCTTATAGCTCAAGCCCTCCAACATGATGAACTTTTTCTGAACCCTTTCAAGTTTCACAACATCCTTCCTATAGCAAGGACACCAGAACTGAATGCAGTATTCCAAAAGTGGTTGAACCAATGCCCTATACAGCCACAACATGACCTCTCAACTCCTGTACTCAATACTCTGACCAATAAAGAGAAGCGTGCCAAAGGACTTACTCACTCTTCTACCTACCTGTGACTCCACTTTTAAGGAGCTATGAACCTGCATTCCAAGATCTCTTTGTTTAGCAGCACTCCCCAGGATCTTACCATTAAGTATATTAGTCCTGGCCTGATTTGCCTTTCCAAAACGTAGCAGCTCACATTTATCTAAATTAAACTCCAGCTGCCACTCCTTGGCCCAATGACCCAGGTGACCAAGGTCCCATTGAACTGTGAAATAACTTTCTTCACTGTCTACTATACCACTAATTTTGGTGTCAGCAGCTTTTGACGAACCATACCTCCTATATTCACACCCTAGATTCACATTCAAATAATTTATACAAATGACAAAAAGCAGTGGATGCAGACACTGATCCTTGTGGCACACCACTGGTCACAGGTCTCCAGTCTGAAAAGCAACCCTCCTCAATCACCCTCTGTCTTCTACCTTTGAGTCGGTTCTGTATCCAAATGGTTAGTTCTCTCTGGATTCCATGTGCTCCAACCTTGCTAACCAGTCTACCAGGTGGAACTTTGTCAAATCCCTTACTGAAGTCTATATTTACTTGATGTTTGTTTAAACTGGCCCTTAAATACCATTGCTGAATGGTTTCTTTGGTTGTCAAGTTCACTGGGGCAACATAAAATCCCAGCTTAAAATATTGTTTATGAACTTCTTGTGTTGCTTGTGAAATTTCATGGCATAGATCAAAATAAACCAGCACAAAATGTCGGTTTATCACTGGTTTTTACTTCACATTTAGCGTATCTGACTAAATATGACATTTCTGACATCTGTTACAGCTGCAGGAAAACACAGACTGCAATCAGAACGTTCTCTATTGTGTACATTGGAAGTATATATTTTCATCAAACATGTGAAATCCACTTCAGAATTGAATCCCACAACTTTTAAAGATAGAGATGTTCAAAGTGTTGGAGTTTAACTGGAAAAATACGTTCTTGGAACCACAGGGTAGCTCCTGTTCCTCTGTAAATTTTAGACTAATTAATTAAACTGTTAACAGGGTAGAAAGGAAGTGTAGTGGATGTGTGCTAATTTAAATAAACACACAGCATGTTAACAGCTTCGTAAGACAGCTAATGAAATTAAAACTGCCAATGCCATATTGTGGTCGTTAGTCGAGAGACTCAATCTGTCACTGTTCATTCCTCATTTCCATTTGATGCTCCCACAATAAATGGTTTTTGACCATATTTGGGGTTGTAATTTCAGAATTACTCCTGTGCCATGTCCTACTGAAGCTTGCACAAGAGTCAGAGTACAATTGAACATGTGGCAAAAGAGTTGGGGAGGGCTTTAGATATGTAAATCATTGGGATGTCTTCCAGGGAAATGTGGGACCTACACAGGAATTTGGGTTGCTCCTGAACTGGAGGGGAATTACTGGCAGGGAAGTTTGATATTGCCACTTTGAGGGCTTTGAATGATTATGGAAGGGGTGTGGAACTGGAGCAGGGGGTCATTAAGTATAGAGTTTGGGGAAGAGCTTCAGTCTCAAGCAGATTTAGCTAAGAGGAAGAGCAGTCAGGGAGAGATTGCTGAGCTCAGCAGAAATGAACACTTGTTCTGTATTTGCTTCAGTGCAAGACGTATAACTGGTAAGATGATGAATTTAAAGCCTGGATTAATGCATGCAATTATTATATTATTGCTATGACAGAGACATGAAAGAAAGGGGTACAGGATTGTCAGCTTAACATTCCAGGATATTGATGGTTTAGATGAGATAGAAGAGGAAGCAAAAGAGGTGAAGGAGTTGCATTACTGGTTATAGCATATATCACAGCTGTGTTGAGGGAGGGCACCCTAGAGGGATCTTGCAGCAAGGCATTATTGGTAAGATCAGGAATAGGAAGGGTGCAATCACAATGGTGTGATTGTACTGCAGACTTCCCAGCTTGGGAGATTGAGGAAGACATATGTAGTCAGATTCTGGAAAAATATTTTAAAAAGCTGGGTTATTGTAGTGGGTGATTTTAACTTCCCCCATACTGACTGGGACTCCTGAAGTGTTGGTGGGTTGAATGTGGAGCAATTTGTTAGAAGTGGATATTCCAATGATGGAGGGGGTCATACTGGACCTGGCACTAGGAAATGAGCCCAGCCAGGTGAGCGGAATTTCAGTTGGGTAATGTTTTGGGAAGTAACCAGAATTCCATCAGTTTTCGGATACTTATGGATAAGGACAAGAGTGGACCTTGGATGAAGGTGTTAAATTGGGGGAAGGCCAATCATAACTGTGTTAGGCAAGAATTGGAGAATATGGATGTTCGAGGGTAAATCCCCATCTGATGTGCGGGACTCTTTTAATGACCAGTTAATTCAAGTGCAGGACTGGCACGGTCCTGTGAAAATGAAGGACAGGAATGGCAGGATTCAGAAACCTTGAATGAGAGGAGAAATTATCAGCTTGGTCAAAAAAAAGGAAGCAAACTTAAGGTTTCGGGAACTATAAACAGACACAGTCCTCTAAGAAAATCCAGGAAGTAAGAAGGAGCTCAACAGAGAGTCAGGAGGGCTAAAAGGGGTGATGAAATGTCCTTGCTCAGCAAGGTTAAGGAGAATCCAAAGGCATTTTATTTATATATTCAATGCAATAAGGTAGTGAGGCAAAGTGTATGCCCACTCAAGGATAAGGAAGGGAGGATATGTATGGAGCCAGAAGAAACGGTGAAACCCTTAATGAGTACCTTTTATCGATATTTACCAAAGAGAAAGATGTTGAGGTGAGGGAAAAGTTTGTGAATACTCTCAGGCAGGACGACATAATAAAGGAGGAAATGTTGGGTGTCTTGAAAGGTATTCAGGTGAACAAGTTCCCAAGCCTAGACGGGATCTTTCCCATGATACTGTGGGAGGTAAGGGAGGAAACACATATCTGTGCATTCTTTTTGACTTCAAGAGAGGTTGCAGAGGACTGGAGAATGGCCAGTGTTATTTGTTTAAGAAGGGAAACAGAGATAACCAGTTAATTACAGGCCAGCAAGCCTGACGTCAGTGGTGGGGAAGCTGTTGGAGACAGGATTTGTTCACTTTTGGAAGTCAATGGACTTGTGAATGATAGGCAGCATAAATTTGTGTGGGGAAGGTCATGATTCATCAGCTTGATTGCAGTTTTTGAGATGACAACAAGAATGATTGATGAGAGAAAGACAGTAGATGTTGTTCTACATGGATTCTCGTAAGGCATTTGATAAGATACCTCATGGCAGGCAGGTGCAGGAGGTAGAATCTCATGGGATCCAGGGTGAGGTGGCTAGATGGATAAAAATGACTTGCTTACAGAAGGCAAAGAGTATCAGTGGAAGGATGCTTTTCAGAATGGTGATCAGTAACAAGTGCTCTGCAGAGACCAGTGCTGCGACCTTTGTTGTTTGTAATGCATATAAATGATCTGGAGAAAACTGTAGGTGATCTGATTAGTAAGTTTGCAGGTGATGGAGTAAACAGCCGAGGAGCATTAAGATCCAAAGAGATCTGGGCATACTGGTCCACAGACCCCTGAAAGTGGCAACACAGATGGATAGAGGTCCAGAAGGCAGTTAGGATAGTTGCCTTCAAAGCCTGGGCATCAAATATAAACCTGTCAAGTTATGTCATAGTTGTACAAAACTTTAGTTTGGCCATATTTGGAATATTGCGTGCAGACCTGGTCACCACACTAACAGAAGGACACGGATGCTTTGGAGAGGATGCAGAAAAGGTTTACTAGGACATTGTGAGAAGTGCACCCAACTCCAACTCCTCACAGACCACGTTAGGGAGTTGGATAAACTTCAGATCATTTGGGAGGCTGAGGGGGTGATAGAGAGGAATTATAGGGAGGTAGCCACACCTCAGTTACAGGACAAAGGTCACTCGGTGACCATCAGGAGAGGGAAATGGAATAGACAGACAGTGCAGAGTCACCCTGTGGCCGTTCCCCTCAATAATAAATGTACTGTTTTGGATACTGATGTGGGGGAAACCTACCAGGGAAAGCCACAGTGGCGGGTCAAGCCACAGTGGCGGGTCTCCAGCACTGAACCTGGCTCTGTGGCTTAGAAGGGAAGTGGGGAGAATAGGAGAGCAGTAGTGATAGGTGATTCAGTTGTGAGAGGGACAGACAGGAGATTCTGTGGTCGTGAACAAGACTCCCAAATGGTGTTGTCTCTGGGCTCCAGGGTCAGGGATATCTCCCATTGCGTCTCCAGGATTCTTAAGGGGGAGGAGTGCAGCCAGAAATCATGGTATACATTGGTACAAATAACATAAGTAGGGAAAGGAAGGAGGACCTGAAAAGAGAATATAAGGAGTTAAGTTGGAAGGTAAAAGGCAACACAAGTAGAGTAGTAATCTCAGGACTGCTACCGGTAACACATCAGGTGACTCTAGGAATAGACAGCGAGTGCAAATGAACACGCGGCTACGGGGCTACAGGGCTCCTAGGAGGGAGGCCTTCAAATATGTGGATCATTGGGATACCTTCTGGGAAGTAGGTCCTGTGCAAGAAGGACGAGTTGCACCTGAACCGGAGGGGCACCAATATCCTGGGCAGGAGGTTTGCTCGAGCTCTTTGGGAGGGTTTAGACTAGATTGGTAGGGGGGGTGGGAACTGGAGCTACGGATGAGATGATGGAATAGGTAGTGAACAACCAGACACAGTGTGCACAGTGATTCTGTAAGGACGGATAGGCACTTGATAGGGCAAAGGTGCAGTTAATGTGATGGACTGAAGTGTGTCTACTTTAATGCATGATTTGGAGATGTCGGTGTTGGACTGGGGTGTACAAAGTTGAAAATCACACAACACCAGGTTATAGTCCAACAGGTTTAATTGAAAGCACACTAGCTTTCAGAGAGCCGCTCCTTCATCAGGTGATAGTCACTTAATGAAGGAGCGGTGCTCCGAAAGCTAGTGTGCTTCCAATTAAACCTGTTGGACTATAACCTGGTGTTGTGTGATTTTTACTTTAATGCAAGAAGTGTAAAGAATAAGGATGACAAACTCAGAGCATGGAGCAATATCTGGAACTATGACATTGTGGCCATTATGGAGACTTGAATATCACAGGGGCAGGAACAGTTGTTGGATGTTCCAGGGTTTAGATGTTTCAAAAGGAATCGGGAGGGAGGTAAAAGAGAAGGGGGAGTGGTATTCTCA
Organism: Chiloscyllium plagiosum; assembly: GCF_004010195.1. Classification (NCBI taxonomy): domain Eukaryota; kingdom Metazoa; phylum Chordata; class Chondrichthyes; order Orectolobiformes; family Hemiscylliidae; genus Chiloscyllium; species Chiloscyllium plagiosum. The sequence goes on from NC_057751.1 coordinate 2,136,043, forward strand.
GGGATAATCTGGGATAGTTTCATATTTACGAAAGGGAGATTGTCGAGGAGGGTTTGTTGACTGAGTCAGTATGGGTGGAAGTCAGAAACAGGAAAAGAGCAGTCACTTTATTGGGTTTTCCACATGCCCCCCCCCCAATAGCAACAGAGATATAGAGGAGCAGATTGGGAGACAGGTTTTGGAAAGATGCGGGTGTACAGGATTGTTGTCATGGGTGATTTTAACTTTCCTAATATTGATTGGAGCAGTTTTTGTCAAGTGTGTCCAGGAAGGATTCTTGACTTAATATGTAGATCGGCCATCTAGAGGGGGAGCCATATTGGATTTGGTGCTTGGCAATGAACCAGGCCAAGTGTCAGATCTCTTGATGGGAAAGCATTTTGGTGATAGTGTTCACAACACCTTGACCTTTACTGTAGTCTTGGAGAGGGATAGGAGCAGGCGGTATGAGAAAGTATTTAATTGGATGAAGAGAAAATACAATGCTATTAGGCAGGAACTGTGAGGCATAAATTGGGAACAGATATTCTCAGGGAAATGCACTACAGAAATGTGGAGGTTGTTTAGGAAACACCTGCTGATCATGCTGGACAGGTTTGTCCCACTGAGGCAAGGAAGGGAGGGGAGGGTGAAAGAACCTTGGATGACAAGGGATGTGGAACACCTAGTCAAGAAGAAGAAGGAACCTTACTTAAATTTGAGGAGACAAGGATCAGACAGGGTCAAGAGGGTTACAAGGTAGCCAGGAAGAAACTGAAGAATGGACTTAGGAGAGCTGGACGGGGGGGCATGAGAAAGCTTTAGCGGGTTGGATGAAGGAAAACCTGAAGGCATTCTACACTTAGGTGAGAAACAAGAGGATGGCCAGAGTGAGGGTGGGGCCGATCAGAAATACTGGAAGGAACTTGTGCCTGGAGTTGGAGGATGTAGGGGAGGTTCTTAATGAATACTCTGCTTCAGTATTCAATACTGAGAAGACCTTGATATTTCTGAGGACAGCGTGAAACAGACTGATATGCCAGAACAGATTGAAGTTAGGAAGGAGGATCACTGAAAATTTTGAAAAACTTGAGGATGGATAAATTCCATGGGCTAGGCGGGATGGATAGATTCCCAAGCGTATTACAGGGAGTGAAGGGAGAGATTGCTGCACCTTTGGCAATGATCTTTGCATCTTCACTGTCCACTGGAGTAGATCAGATGACTGGAGGGTGGCAAATGATATTCCCTTGTTCAAGAAAGGGAATAGGGATAATCCTGGGAATTAAGACCAGTCAGTCTTGCGTGAGTGGTGGACAAAGCATTGGAGAAGACTCTGACAGACAGGATTTATGATTATTTGGTAAACCATACCTTGATTAGAGATAGGAGAAAGTGAGGACTGCAGATAGTCAGCATGGCTTTGTGAGGGGCAGGTCATGCCTCACAAACCTTATCGAATTCTTTGAGGATGTGGCGAAATAACGTTGATGAAGGCAGAGCAGTGGATGTGGTGTACATGAATTTTAGCAAAATATTTGATAAGATTCCTCATGATGGGTTCATTCAGAAAGTAAGGAGGCATAGAATACAGGGAAATTTGGGTGTCTGGATACAGAATTGGCTGGCCCATTGAAGACAGAGGGTGGTGATAGGCAGCAAATATTCAGCCTGAAGCTCGGTGACCAGTGGTGATCTGCAGGGATCAGTTCTGGGAGTTCTGCTCTTTGTGATCTTTATAAGTGACTTGGATGAGGAAGTGGAAGGGTGGGTTAGTAAGTTTGCAGATGACATGAAGGTTGGTGGAGTTGTAAATAATGTTGTCGGTTGCAATGAGACATTGACAGGACGCAGGATCTAGATTAGAATGGTGCTAGAAAAGCACAGCAGTTCAGGCAGCATCCGAGGAGCAGGAAAATCGACGTTTTGGGCAAAAGCCCTTCATCAGGAATACAGGCAGAGTGCCTGCAGGGTGAAGAGATAATTAACAGGATGCAGAACTGGGCTGATAGGTGGCATATGGAGTTCAACCTGGAAAAGTGTGAAGTCATTCACTTTGGAAGGTCAAATTTGAATGCAGAATGCAGGGTTAAAGGCTGGATACTTGCCTGTGTGGAGGAATAGAGGGATCTTGGGATCCATGCCCATAGATTCCTCCAAGTTGCCACCCAGGTTGATAGAGTTGTTAAGAAGGCAAGTAGTGTATTGGCTTTCATTAGCAGGGGGACTGAGTTTAAGAGCTGCGAGGTTATGCTGCAGCTCTACAAAGCACTGGTTAGACCATACTTGGTATATTGTGTTCAGTTCTGGTTGCCTCATTATAAGAAGGATGTGGAAGCTTCAGAGATGATGCAGAGGAGACTTACCATGATTCTGCCTGGACTGGAGGGCATGTCTTATGAAGAAAGGTTGATGGAGCTAGGGCTTTTCTCAATGGAGCAAAGAAGGATGAGAGGTGACTTGATAGAGATGTACAAGATGTTGGAAGCCATAGAGTGGATAGACAGAGATTTTTTCCATGGTGGAAACGTCCAACGTGAGGGTGCATAATTTTAAGATAATTCGAGGAAGGTTTAGGGGTGACATCAGAGGTAGGCTCTTTACTCAGAGAGTGGTGGGTGCGTGGAATGCACTGCCAGCCGTGGTAGTACAGTCAGATACATTAGTGACATTTAAGTGACTCCTGGCTCAACACATGCAAGTTAGTATAATAAAGGGTGTGAAGGTTAATCTGATTTTAGAGTAGGATAAAGGCCGACATAACATTGAGGGCTGAAGGGACTGTACTGTGCTGTACTGTTCTATGTTCTGACTATCCTTGCCTCTTCAAATGCATGTAAATCCTGTCTCTCAGGATCCCCTCCAACAACTTACCCTCCACTGAAGTCAGCCTCACCAGTCTGTAATTGTCAGGCTTCTCGTTAATGAAGAGGCCACAGGGTTTACTGCCAAAAATAACTTCTTGACTTAGCAGAAGAGTCAAGAAATTAGACTTGTCTTGGTGGACTACCAGGACTTTGGGACACTATTCCCTGCTTAAAGGTCTCTCTTTAAGGCATGGAGCTTCCAGATGTAGTATTCAATCGCTCAATGTTCTGTGTTTGATTATTTGTGTCTCAAACTGATATAGGCTCATTCCACTTAATTAGTTCGGCATGATGTGATGACTAAGAAAAGCAAACAAATTGTTTAAAGAGCTGGAAGCTGGAGTTGAATCACTGACTAGACATTTTAATGTCCTGTAAATAAAATGTGTTGCAAGCATACACTATAATTTATGCAAGATTCTGAATCATCTAAAATAGACAACACAAACTCCAATAGCTTGTTGGACAATTGCAAGGAAGTGGTTTCCTAATGGAGAATGGGAGACTGTTTTGTCACTATTCGAAGAGTTGACATAAGAGGTTCCACTGGCTACCTGCCTCTATTCTACAGGCAGCCACTTTATATCCGACCATGTCAGAAACCCATCACAACATGTCTGTCAGCCATTTTGCTGGTCCTGCCATCTCCCAAAATCCTGCCCTGTCTCCTTGCAACTGGCAAAATTATGTTTTGTTGATTGACCTTCCAGTTTGGAAGTACTGCGTTTTTGCTTCATTGATCTGGGATAGTAAGAATGAATTGACAATACCTTGAAAGGGAGAGCCTTTTCATTGGATGATGTGTTTTATCCATGTGTTTCGTGTGTGTCTTTGTGGTGTGTGCGTGTGTGCATGGGCGCACATGCTATTGTTAGCAGGGATCGAAGAGAAATGGAACAAAGGCAGGTTAATGGAGTTCAACTATCGATCACCAAAGATCTGATCAACAGGGGAAAGGTTCAAGAACTACTTATGTTCCTATCGTGACAGGACTATATCACATAATTACAGCTATACTGAGCATTGTCATGGATATACATTCATTTTCATTACAAACAAAATGCTCGAGACAGGCCATTTGGTGAATCTTGTTTCAATCTGCAGTTCACCAGTGCAGCATCAAAATTTTCATTTCAGCATTCCAGGGTATTTTTTTCTTCAGAGCTGCATCAGTCAATTATTGATCATTCTCTGGACGAACTTCCTAATATCATTCCCAAGCTTGGGTTTGATGGTTGATGCTGTATTCACTCTGCAACCTCTCAGTTTATTTTAAGTCATATTCCTGTTACATCTTTTCTATTCTCTGTTGTAATTCAATATATCCTTCTTTTCCAAACAAACAGCCTCGCTCCTGTATTTTTTTCATCAGAAATCAGGATCTATACTGTGTGAATGAGCCTCATAGCTCTACAAACTCACTGACCAGAATTGGACCCAATACTGAAGGTGGTGATTGACCAAATGTTCTCGTTGAGAATGGTGAAATTCTGGAGCTCACTATGACCTGGAGTGGTTGTGATATTAATGATGCATTTCAGGGGAAACCAGATAAATACATGAGATTAAAAGGAACAGTAATGCCAGGAAAATGCGAGGTGGAAGATCCAATTCAAGAGTGAACTGTATGTCAAATGGAAAAACAATGGGGAAAATTGATGTACAGAGAGATCTGGATGTTCAGGTCCACTGTGCCCTGAAGGTGGCAATGCAGGTCGATAGAGTGGTCACGAAGGCATACGGCATGCTTTCCTTCATTGAACAAGGATTGAGTACAAGAGTTGACAGAGGATTCGCAGTAGGGTTAAAATCAACGAGATAAAAACAATGACTGCAGATGCTGGAAACCAGATTCTGGATTAGTGGTGCTGCACCTTCATCCCCTCCCCCACTCACCCATTGTACTCTATGCTACTTTCTCCCCACCCCCACCCTCCTCTAGCTTATCTCTCCACGCTTCAGGCTCACTGCCTTTATTCCTGATGAAGGGCTTTTACCCGAAACGTCGATTTCGCTGCTCCTTGGATGCTGCCTGAACTGCTGAGCTCTTCCAGCACCATTAATCCAGAATACAAGAGTTGACAGGTCAGGTTACAGTGCAGAAGACTTTGGTTTGGCCACAGTTGGAATGCTGCATACAATTCTGGTCACCACATTACCAAAAGGATTTGGCGGCTTTGGAGAGGATGCAGAGAAGGTTCACCAGGATGTTGCCTGGTATGGAAGGCATTAGCTATGAAGGGAGGTTAAGTAGATTAGGATTATTTTTATTTGAAAGACAGAGTTGGAGGGGATCTGAGAGGTATAGACAGGGTGGATAGCAAGAAGAGTGGGGGGGAACTCAATTACTGGGGGTCATGAGTTCAAGGTGAGAAGGGAAAAGTTTAAGGGAGATATGCATGTAAAGTTCTTTACGCAGAGGGTGGTGGGGGCCTGGAATGTGTTACCAGTGGAGGTGGTAGGGGCGGGCATGATAGCATCATTTAAGATGCATCTAGACAGATACATGAATGGGCAGGGAGCAGAGGGATACAGATCCCTGGAAAATAGGTGACAGGTTTAGGTAGAAGATTTGGATTTGCGCAGACTTGGAGGGCCCAAGGGCCTGTTCCTATGCTGTAATTTTCTTTGTTCTTTGTTTTCTTCTTTACTGTTGGAGTGAGATGAAGTCAGGTGGGAGGACACTGTTGAGAACCCAATATCCTTGCATGGACTGGCTGAACTAAATCATCTGTTTCTGTGTAATTCTGCATATAGCCCCCTCAGATATTCTATGCTCAGTGTTCTAATTAGATATCTTCATACTTGCTTCTGAGTATGCTTGTATTACAAGAACCTCCCCACGTCTCAGAGTGTGTGAAAGAAACCCAACTCCTGCTTTAATTTTACTGCAATGGTGGTGTTGTCCTTGCAAAGTCAGAGCTCATGAACAAATGGATTGAGTTAAAAACAAACTCGCTGTTTCAAAAGAACAAAGAAATAATAAACTGCAAAGAATAGGACAGCACAGAAACAGACTTTTTGGCCCACCAAGACTGCACTGACACATATCTTTCTCAACTAAAAACTTTTTGCCTCTATCGGGTCTGTATCCCTCTATTCTCTACTTATTCATTTATCTGTTGTGGTTCTGTTCGCCGAGCTGGGAATTTGTGTTGCAGACGTTTCGTCCCCTGTCTAGGTGACATCCTCAGTGCTTGGGAGCCTCCTGTGAAGCGCTTCTGCGATGTTTCCACTATAAATGCCAGAGGAAACATCACAGAAGCGCTTCACAGGAGGCTCCCAAGCACTGAGGATGTCACCTAGACATGGGAACGAAAGGTCTGCAACACAAATTCCCAGCTCAGCGAGCAGAACCACAACAACGAGCACCTGAACTACAAATCTATTCATTTATCTGTCAAATGCATCTTAAACATTGCGATTGTATCTCCTTTCACCACCACTTCTGACAGCTCATTCCATTCACTTAAGACCCTTTGTATAAAAAGGTGCCTCTCACATCTCCTTTAAATTTACACCAATTACCTTAAACCTGTGTCCCCGAGTAATTAACATTTCTATCCTGGGACAAAGACTGTGACTATCCAGTCTATCCACACCTCTCATAATTTTGTAAACTTTTATCAGGTTACCCTTCAACTTGCAACAAATGAAAACAAACCAAGTTTCCAATCTGTCCTCATAGCTAATAACCCCTAAACCAGGCAATATCCTCATAAGCATTTTCTGTATGCTTTCCAAAGACTCCACATCCCTCTTGTGATATGACAACCAGATCAATATTCCAAATGTGGCCTAACTGAAGTTCTACAATAGCTGCAACATGACTTGCCAATTTCTATACTCCACGCTGTGACCAATGAAGGCAGCCATGCCATACACCTTCCTGAACACTTTATCTCCTTGTGTTGCCACTTTCAGGAAACTGTGGACCCATCCATCTCAATCCCTCTGTATGTTGATGCTACTGATGGTTTTGACATGCACTGTATACTTTCCTTCTGTATACTTCTTGTATACTTCCCAAATTCTGCCACCCTGCACTTGTCTATGTTAAACTCCATCTGGCATTTCTCTGCCGAAGTCTCCAGCTTATCTGTATACTGGTGTGTCCTCCTCACGATCTGAAGCGCCCCCCATCTTTATGTTGTCCGCAAACTTATGAATCAGGCCATCTGCATTCTCCTCCAAATCATTTACATCTATTACAACAGGGCTCCCAGCACCTATCGTCACCTAACACCATGGGTCACAGATCTCCAGTTAGAAAAACACACTTCTGCCACTATTCCCTGTCTATTTTGACCAGGCCAGTTCTGTATCCAGCTCACTGTGGATCCCACGTGACTTAACATTTTCTGTCAGCCTACCTTGAGGGAACTTGTCAAAGGCCTTGCTAAAGTTCATGAAAGCAACATCTACTGCCTCATCAATCATCTTTGTCACTTTCTCAAAAACCTCAATTAACTTTGTGAGGCACAATCTTCCCTGCACAAAGCCATGGGAAATGGACAGCATTTATCATTTATCATAGTATTCTGCAGCCATTCTGTTCAGCTCTTCTCCGGGCATGTAGGGTGCTGACAGGTAGTTTGTATTTGACACATTGTCTTAATACCTATTTCCTGAGATATTCATGTCAGAAGTACAGTTGCTGGTAGATGGTGCTCAATCAGATGGTATTGTTGTCCCATCTTCAGGCTAATTTGAGTGTATAGCACTGGTAGGTGTTTGCAATTTTGGAGATTTGTAGCTCAGGTTGTGGATGATGTTGCCTATTTGCTCACTGAGCTGGTGGGCTTGTTTTCAGACATTTTGTCACCATGTCAGGTAACATCATCCGTGAGTCTCTGTGAAGCATCCATGCTGCCTATCCACAAATATGAATGAGAAATTACACGCCAAAAAAATTTGTACACAAATGCAACTGACCATGAATGGATAGCTACGCTAGAATGAGCCATTAACATTAAATAACAGCAGAACAGGACTAAGAAAAGACTGGCCCCACAGGAAAATCTATCCAAGCTCACACAGAGCAACAGCACGGACAATTCAGAGACTGAGATAAGAAACCTACCTGACTGATCACCCATAGACACCAAAAAAGCCGTCCTGGTACAAGGGATGAATGACAACCACAGGGATGTGGACAAAAAGGGGTCTGGCAGCAATAGAATCCACCTTAAAAGACAATAGACTTACCCAGCAGACCATCAAACAGACAATAGTGCCAGCAATAAGCAGAAAGAAAGAAGGTATCACTCTCAATACACTTGAAAGGGAAGCCCTGGAAAGACTCAGAAAAGACAGAAGTATTGTAATCCTACCTGTGGACAAAGGGCACATGACCGTCATCCTGAATAGGACACAGTATACTGAAAGACCAAATACATGACGAACCGATACCATTACCTACCAACAGGTGAGAGGGACCTGATTCCACAGCTAGCAAACAGCATTACAGCGACCCTGAGAAATGACATAAGACAGGTGAAGTTAACAAGACTTCCAAAGAATGTAACCAGAAGAGTCCAATACACCCTGATTGTGCAGACAAGGGCCTCCCTCAGACACACAGTCTCACTTCTGGGACACATACAGGCTAGAAAAGGAACTGCAATGAAAACTAAAATACCTGGCAGAAGACTCAACCCATTCCACCCAGAACATCATCAAAGACACCAAGATAGAGGACAATGAGGTGATAGCTTTTTTCAACATGACAGCCCTATTCACATCAATTAACATCACCCTAGCCAAAGAAACACTGGCCTCACTGCGAGATAAACCAAGGATACAACACCCAACAGTGCCAACTCCATTAGCAAACTACTGGACCTGTGCCTTACAACCCAGTTCATCTTCAACAATAAGCTATGCAAGCAAATCAACGGGACGTCTATGTGATCACCAATATTAGGACTTATAGAAGCAGTAATGCAGAGGTTAGAATAAACAGCCCTTCCCACGGTCCAGCCAAGGCTTTGGGTCCACTATGGAGATGACACTGTTGTCATCACGAAACACAACAAACTAGAAGAAATCCACATACATAAACACCAGTATAAAATTCACCAAGAGGAAGAAAACAATAACTGACTCCCTTTCTTGGACATTATGGTCGAACAAAAAGCTATTGGAGATCTGCAAACCAGCATTTACAGGAAGGCACACATACTGACCAAATACTCAACTACAGAAGCAACCATCCCAACACCCACAAATGGAGCTGCATCAGGACACTATTTAAATGAGCCACAACACACTGCAGCACCCTGAAACAATGAGAAGTCGAGAAGAAATACTGTATTCAGGAACAACGGTTACCTAATAATCACAGTCTGCTGATTCCTGCACAATGCACCAGAGGCTCAGTAATGATGCTACCGAGCATGGTGATGGGACGTCTGAAAACAAACCTACCAGCTCAACGAGCAAACCGACAACCTAATCCAAAACCTGAGCTGTAAATCTTCTCCAAAATCTCAAATCATTAAGTCCATATTTTTCCAAATGTGAGGAAATCTGATTCCTGAGAATTTTTATTCCTGAGAATAATTTCCCTCCCAGTGAAATAAGGCTCACTCTTCCATAATTTCCCAGAAGGGATCAAGTAAGAATCTGCTGACCAGCAGGTGGTGAGAGTAGGGAGTGAGATTTGCATTAAAACTTACAATTTATCCATCACACCCAGAGTAGTCCATGTTTAGCCCGATTTTCAATCATACAAACCCGATTTTCAATCATACAAGATATCCATGAAATAGGCCAAATTCTCTCCCACATCCGCATGTCCTATTGCAGCATTGCAAATTGGAAAACTTTGTTGGTAAGGTTTGTTGTCTCATTACCCTGGGCTAGTTCTGTTACTTGGTAGCAAATATGATACATGAGCAGATATGCAAGTCCCTCCTCAAAAGATAAGGAGCATGGTGCAATTTCAAATTCTACCAGATCTCATTCAAGGACCCTGCTTCCAAATGAAAACATAAACAACTGACAGAAATTCAATGTGCTCCATCCAATGCAAAATCAGTTCAGATCAACAGGACCATCCAGCCCACTAATCCCAACCATTCAGAGTTCCAGCTGCTCTCTCAATGAGCACAGTCTCCTGGTTCCAATCAAAACCCCTGTTAATTTTGCTGGTCATCTTGATCTCACAAAATACATTACTGGGAAAAAAAGAGTACAAAACTATGAGAAAAGATTGTGAGAATGGACCTATATTCCACAAATTTCATGAGAGGTGATCTGAATCAAATGGATAAAAGTTTAAGTGGGGTTGACAGTGCCAATGCTGAGAGACTTTCTCCCCAGGCTAGAATTTTTATAAATATGGAGAAAGTGAGGACTGCAGATGCGGGAGAGTCAGAGTTGAAAAATGTGGCACTGGAAAAGCACAGCAGGTCAGGCAGCTTCCGAGGAGCAGGAGAGTCGATGCGATGGGCATAGGTTAGGCCCCCACTCCCCTATTTATTTCTCAGCCCCTTTCCCCCTCCACATTCCTGATGAAGGGCTTATGCCCGAAACATCGTCTCTCCTGCTCCTCGGATGCTGCCTGACTTGCTGTGCTTTTCCAACGCCAAACTTTTCAACTCTTTTTATACATATGGGCATGCATCTCAGAATAAGAGGGTCAGCCATTTAGGAATAAGTTGAAAAGTCAGTTCCTCACTTAATTATGAATGTTTTGAATCATCTACTCCACAGAACAGTAGCTCTTCAATGCTTGGGCACAATTCAAGTTGAGAACAAACTGAGTAGTTTTGAACACTAAAGGGATTCAAAGGATTACAGTACAATGTAGGAAAGTGCATTTATATAATCATAGAATCCTGACAGTGAGAAAACAGGTCCTTTGGCCCAATAAGTGCACACCATCCCTCCAAAGAGTGACCCACCCCGACCCATTCCCCTACCATATTATCCTATATTTACCCCTTTACTAATGTACCTAACCTACACACCCCTGAACACTATGGGCAATTTAGCATGACCAATTCACCTAACCAGCACATCTTTGGACTGTGGGAGAAAACTGGAGCAACCGGAGGAAACCCACACAAACACAGGAAGAATGTGCAAACTCCACACAGACAGTTGCCTGAGGCTAGAATCGAACCTGGGTCCCTCATACTGTGATACAGCAGTGCTAACCACTAAGCCACCATGGAGCTATCATGGTTTTTTCATTGTCACTAGACCATAACCTGGAAACCCCCTCCTCCAATGCAGTGGACTGTAATCATTTAAGAATGTGGCTCAAATTCATCTTGAGCTGTTAGGGTGAAGCAACAAACGTTGGCTTTGTTACTGCCACTCAAATCTTGTGAATGAATATATACGTCATGAATTAGCATCAATTGATACAAATAGTCTATTTTCTTTCATTCTTGAGCTACAGCCGTTGCTGATAAATCTGATATTTATTGCTTACTCTCAACTGCTATTGAGAAACTAGTGTGCTATTTTCTGTAGTCAGGGTGGCAAATAACTAAACATTTGCTGGGAGGGACATTTTAGGATTCCAATCCAGTAATATTTAAGTTAGAGTAATGTTAAGAACATATATGATTGGCTGCCCATATCCTTTTGTTGTGATTAACAAGTTTTGGAGGTGTTGCCAAAGTCTCAGCCACTTGCTGCAATGCATCCCTGTAGATCCACTGGATACTATTAAGTAGTTAATGTCCAAAATCAACCATGATCTGAGTAAATGGTGCAATAGTTTTGAAGGTGGGTTTAACCTCCTCCTGGTTTGATTTCTGATGTTATGATGAGTCTGGTGTCTGCCTTAAGTTTGCTCTGAACAAATCTGTGCAAACTTGCATTACCACTCCTACAATGTAACTACCATTCCTACAATTACCTTAAATGTAATATTCTTCAGCAGGAACCTTTCCATTAAGTATCTCACATATCTCCAGATGGTTAAGGGCATAGGGCATTATATCTGATAATCTTTGAGGAGAAAGTGAGGTCTGCAGATGCTTGTGCCCGAAACGTCGATTCTCCTGTTCCCTGGATGCTGCCTGGCCTGCTGCGCTTTTCCAGCAACGCATTTTCAGCTCTGATCTGATAATCCTCAATTCCAATTTCCAGCCTTTTCCCATAATCTCAGATTCCTCGACTGATTAAAAATCTCCCTGCCTTGAATACACTTAATATTGCAGCCTCTGCAGCCCTCAATGCTAAATACAGCCACAGATTTTTTACCCTATAAGAGAAAAATTCTTCCTGATCTCTGTTGACGAGGGAAGCCAGCAACTGTAACAGTGTGAGGTCACCCCAAGTTAACACTGCGAGGGCGGAATGCTCGGACTGAATCTAATAACAACTCTGAAATGTTGTTCTATTATGGAGATAATTGCTGAGATTAATTAGATCCTTTCTGGTGCTCTGCAATATAACTCATGCTGAAGTTTGAAATGTTTTTATGCAAACAGAGTAATCAGTTCAATAAAAAACTGATTAATTGGAAACAAAAAAGCACATCTGAAGGTAAATACTGCAAAATATAATTGCACACAGAATGGTATGGACGGTATCATCATTAATTATTGTTTGATTTCAATAATTCAAATGATCACAGCTCATTTTAAAAATGCAATACTAGTGTCTGGTTAAACACTCGAGTGAAATCTATGAAATCAAAATGTGAATGTTGTGTGTATCTGGAGATCTTAAACTACTTAATAGCCCAATTGGTCCCTCATGTAATACCGTCACTGTCATCAGAGAGTCATAGAGATGTACAGCACAAAACAGACCCTTCGGTCCAACTCATGCATGATAACCACACATCCGAACCGAATCTAGTCCCATTTGACAGCACTTGGCCAATATCCCTCTGAACCCCTCCTATTCACATACCCATCCAGATGCCTTTTAAATGTTGCAATTGTACCAGCCTCCACCACTTCCTCTGGCAGCTCATACCATACACGTACCACCCTCTGTGTGAAAAAGTTGCTCCTGAGGTCTCTTTTATATCTTTCTCCTCTCACCCTAAACCTATGCCCTCTAGTTCTGGACTCTCCCATCCCAGGGAAAAGACTTTGTCTACTTATCCAATCCATGCCTCTCATGAATTTATAAACCCCTATAATATCAACCCTGAGCCTCCAAAGCCCCAGGGAAAACAGCCCCAGACCATTCAGCCTCTCCCTATAGATCAAATCATCCAACCCTGGCAACATCCCTGTAAATCTTTTCTGAACCCTTTCAAGTTTCACAACATCCTTCCAATAGGAAGGAGACCAGAATTGCATGCAATATTCCAAAAATGGCCGAACCAATGTCTTGTACAGCCGCAACATGACCTCCCAACTCCAAAGCTCAATGGTCTGACCAATAAAGGAAAGCATACCAAATGCCTTCTTCACTATCCTACCTATCTGTGACTCCACTTTCAAGGAACTATGAACCTGCACCCTGAGGTCTCTTTGTTCAGCAAAACTCTTCAGAACTTTTCCATTAAATGCATCAGTCCTGCTCTGCTTTGCAATTCCAAAATGCAGCACTTCACATTTATCTAAATTGGACGGCACAGTGGTTCAGTGGTTAGCACTGCTGCCTCACAATGCCAGGGTTTGATTCCAGCCTCGGGCGACTGTCTGTGTGGAGTTTGCATGTTCTCCCCTTGTCGGCGTAAGTTTCCTCTGGGTCCTCCAGTCTCCTCCCACAGTCCAAAGATGTGCAGGTTAGGTTAACTGGCTGTGCTAAATTGCTCATAGAGTTCAGGGATGTGTAGGTTAGGTACATTAGTCAGGGGTAAATATATGGTAGGGGGAATAGGTCTGGGTGGGTTACTCTTCGGAGGGTTGGTGTGGACATGTTGGGCCAAAGGGCCTGTTTCCACACTGTAGTGATTCTAGTTGTAATTCAAAAATTAAACTCCATCTGCCACTCATCAGCCCATTGGCACATCTGATCAAGATCCCCTTGTGCTGTGAGGTAACCTTTTTTGCTGTCCACAACACCTCCAATTTTGGTGTCATCTGCAAACTTGCTGAAATATCAATCATGTCAGAAATATCAATCCACATTTAGAAAGAAACAGACAGTTGAGTTGACTCAGGGAAAAACATTGACATTTTATTAATAGAAGGCATTATAAGTCATGATTCAGCTATGCAGAACCTTAGTTAGACCATACCTGGAGTTACTGTGAACAATTTTGGATGCTACACCTTAGGAAGAATACATTTGCTTCAGAAGAAATGCATTGAACATTTGAAATAAAAAGAAAATAGAAAGTGATGAAGCTCAGCAGGTCTGGCAACATTTATTCAGAGAGAAACATATTTATTGGACTGATACCTGAACTTTGAGGGTTTAGCTATAAGTCTAGATTGCACAAGCTCGGGTTATTTTGTGTGAAAACACAAGATTTGAGTTGATTTGATCGAAGTTTTCAAGATATTAATGGGAACACACTGGGTAGATTGAGAGAAATAATTTGTTGGAGAGTCCAGAGTGTTGTGTTATCACTTAAAGAGAGAACATGTTCATGAATAAGTCAGTAAGATGTCAAACATATGACAACAACCAATACATAATCATGTTTACAGTATGTAGTGTGTGGGAGTGGACTGTAGTTTGATGTAACAAATGCTGCTATACTTCTGAAACAAATCTATCTGTTGAGTAATCCTACAAAATAATATCAAATTAAATATAAGCTAGGTTGATCAACCAGTCTTGATATGAAATTGTTAAGTTTCTGAAAGCAAACCTAAAACCAATATCTAGGGACATGGGCAGAGTCTAAATCAAGAGCTCGAACATTTAGGAATGAAGTCAAGACTTGGGAGCGTTCTTAAAAAAAACTGATTTAATAACTGATCTTAAATATGGCACCAAGATATTTTGTAAACCAGAGGCATTAAGGAGTGTGAGTCAAAGGTGAGTACATGGAGTTAAGAAAATTACAGCCCAGGAACAGGCCCTGTGTCGATCCAAGTCCATTGTCTAAACTAATGTCCAATTCCCTCTGCTCCCCAGCTACGCATGCATCTGTCCAGATGCCCCTTAAATGAATCTACCATGCCTGCCTCTACTGGCAACACGGTCCAGGCACCTACCACCCTCTGTGTAAAGTACATTCCACGTGTATCCCCTTTAAACTTTTTTCCTCTCACCTTGAACGCATGACCTCTCATTATTGAATCCCTCACCCTGGGAAAAAGCTTATCTCTATCCACCTTGTCTATACCTTCATGATTTTGTAGACCTCAATCAGGTCCCCCCCAATATCCTTTTTTTCTAATGAAAACTACTCAAACTCTCTTCATAGCTAGTACCATCCACACCAGGCAACATCCTCATAAACCTTCTCTGCACCCTCTCCAAAGCATCCATATCCTTTTGGTGATGTGGCAACCAGAAATGTGCACAGTATTCTAAATGAGGCCGAACCAACATCTTGTACAATTTTATCATGACCTGCCAGCTCTTATACTCAATACCCTGTCCGATGAAGGCCAGCATACCATATGCCTTCTTGACCACCCTATCCACCTGTGCAGCCACCTTCAAGGTACAATGGACCAGAACTCCCAGATCTCTATGCTTATCAACTTTCCCAAAGGCTCTTTCATTTATAGAATAGTTTGCTGTAGAATTAGACCTTCCAAAATGCATCGCCTCACATTTGCCTGGATTGAAATCCATCTGCCACTTCTCTGCCCAACTCTCCAGTCTTTCTATATTCTCCTGTATTCTTTGACAGTCCCCTATGCTTTCTGCTATTCCAACAATCTTCGTGTCATCTGCAAACTTACTGATCAGACCACCAATTCCCTCTTCCAGATCATTTATGTATATCACAAACAGCAGTAGTCGAGCACTGATCGCTGTGGAACACCAATGGTCACCTTTCTCCATTTCGAGAAACTCCCTTCAACCACTACTCTCTGTCTCCTGTTGCTCAATCAGTTCTTTATCCACCTAGCTAGAACACCCTGCACACCATATGACTTCACTTTCTCCATTAGTTTACCATTGGTAACTTAAATGCCTTACTAAAGTCCATGTTTTTGACATCTACAACCCTTCCTCAAAGAACTCTATTAAGTTGGTAATAGATCATGGGAGTTAGGTCATAAATCAGTCATGATCTCATTGAATGGCAGCAGAACAGGCTTGTAAAGCAAAATGGTTTTCTCTGATTTGCAGGTTTCTTGAATATTTCTTGGGAAATGGGAAAAAAGTCTCTCAAAGTCTGCAAACCATAAGACCATAAGATATAGGAGAAGAATTAGGCCATTCAGTCCATCAAGTCTGTTATGCCATTCAATCATGCTCTCAGTATCAGGTTGTAGCCTAATTTGCATAACTCAGGTAGTTGGCAAGCTTTTTCATGGATTAGGTAGCAGCTACGTTTTCCAACCAACATTGAAGATAGTCAAATCAATGGGCCCTTTGTGCATGTGCCCACACCCTGTGCAACAGCCCAGGGCATAAGGTGAAAATCTACTTGCCATTTCTGGTAGCTTCAGTGAAGAAGTAGTGAAAAGAACTGAATGCACAGAAACCTTATTCACAAAACAGGAAAGCTAGATCCACCTTCATACAGGTGCGAGGGATCCACTAAATTCTCCAGTTTTCACTCACACTCAATCCCAGACCTGAGGAGATGATGTACAGAGAATATAAAATAAAGTTACTGATACTTGTGTAAAGCACTGACATGATCTCAACTGATGTATTATGTCTGGTTCGCAACATCAAACTTTAACCAAGTTGTGAAAGCACTAGAGGGAGCGCATACATGATTTTTAAGAATGGTTCCATGGTTGAGGAAATTAAGTTACAGAAGTTAGATTACAGAATTTAACACTGTTTTCTTTGGAGTAGAAGAAGTTCAGAGATTAGATATAAGAGTTCAAAAAGAATGAGCAGTCTGGAAAGTCGATATGAAGAATATATTCCCATGGGCAGAAGGATGAGGGAAGCACGTATTTAAAATAATTGGCAAAAATATTAAATGAGGAGAAATCTTTGCATGCAAGATAATGGTTAGGAGCTAGAATGCACAGTCTGAGATTATAATGAGACAGGTTCAATCAAAGCAATCAAAAAGGAATTAGATTATTAGGGAAGCATGGAAGAATGTGCAGGGCTGTGCAGAGAGAAGGCTGTGGAATGACACAAAGTAGATTCGTCATTTGATGCATTGGAACAGTTCTGTGAGTCTATGAGTCTGTGATCCATCAGATCCTCCCTGTCCCAGACATCGGTGGATCCGTCAGCCATTCCTGGGCCCAGATCGACCAATAATCTCTGCACTGCAGCTGTGGATGAAATAGTCCTCAGCACATAATCTGGCCCTGTTTTATGTTTGAGCCTTGTAGTGGAGCTGACACCAACAAACTTTCAGAGAACAACTGTGCACAACCAGTTAAAGCTGTTATGAGAGGTGTGAGGCAGGAAACTCCTCAAACTTTAAAAGTACTTGGATTAGCATTTGCAATTTCAGAACATTCGAGGCTATCATCAATGCTCGAAAGTAGGACCAGTTTTGATACAGAATAGTTTCTGGTGGCTTTGAAGGGCCATTTTTGCAGTGTGTGATTCTGGTATTCTCTTGGCATGAACCAGACCAACCCCCCCTTCAAATATATCAAGGAGATAGCCTGGAGCATAACTTTTACCTTATTTAAGGGCAAATGTAACTTTCAGATGTAAGTCAATTGGTTATAGTACTTGGATTTAAGCAACACACATGTTATTCTTCCATTCAGTTAAATTACAAACAAAAAAAAGAATAACAAACTTCAAAGTCTATTGGAAAGCTAACCAGAATAACAGATTATTTAATGCCTAAACAGCAACTGTTTCAATTTTGTCACAGCTGATAGTCACATCGTTGGAAAAGCAAATTCAGTTAAATAGACTGTTTCACATGCAGTGTGTCTCCAGTCCAGGAGAGAAGAACACCAAGAGAAAATTCCGGCAGAGACATAGAACACCAGCTTTTTGCTATATCAGAGATGAAACATCTTCAACAGCCAACTCTGAAACCCCAACAACTGTAAGCTACATTAAAACCCTGGTTTTGTGAAAGCCTGATTCCACCCATTCATGCTGCTTCTATTGTTCTCACTTTTAAAAACAAAACCAGGGCCTCACAAGCTGTTTATTGGTTTGGAAGAAGCAACTCAACACCTCTGGCTCAAAACCTCTTTTCAAAACAAAACCAGGACAAAAGACACCTGTCAAAGCCACAGTATCATCACAATGTAGTACTTTCTTGTCCACGACAGACAGCTAAGTCCCAGAGCTGTCTAGTCTGCGATTGTTTTGCTTTACTTCGTTGGAGAACAACCCAAAACATCTTGGAGGAGAAGAGTGATGTGGTAACTTGACATTCTTCACCAGAAGGATGGCTCTTGTGGACTGATTATGAAGTGACATTTGGTTGTCCCGATGGAATCATTACAATCTAGTTTAATGACTGATGTGATTCACTCAGATGGCTGGGCTCTAATTGTAAATGTGGCGAGTGACATTCATGAACCAAAATAACATATTCCAACTGTGATGCATTTTATTATACCTAAATAATCTGTTAAGTACACACAAAATCAGGCTAAGAGAGGGGGCAAAGAAATGTTAAGTGTGACGCTGTACACTTTGGTTGGAAGAATACAGGCATAGATGATTTTCTAAATGGGGAAAGGTTCTGTAAATCTGAAGCGCAAAGGGACTTAGGAGTCCTAGATCAGGATTTTCTTCCGGTAAACGTGTAGATTCACATGGCTTTTAGGAAGACAAATGCAATGTTTGCAAACATTTCAAGAGGTCCAGAATATAAAGAGCAGAGATTTAATGCTGAGGATAAATAAGGCTCTGGTGAGATGACATTTGGAATATTGTGACCAGTTTTGCACCCTGTATCTCAGGAGGGATGTGCTGGTGTTGGAGGGGGTCCAGGTGAGGTTTTCAAGAATGATCCTGCAGATGAAGGGCCTATTGCATGGGGAGTGATTTAGTAGATTTTACTCAATGGAGTTTAGAAGGATGAGGGTGATATTTGATTGAAACTTACAGAACACTGAGAGGCCTGGATAGTGTGGACGTGGAGAAGGTGTTTCCACTAGGAGAGACCAAAGGTGAAGCCTCAGAGTAAAGGAACAACCCTTTGGAGCTGAGATTGACAAGCAATTTCATCAGCCAGAGGTACTGAATCGATGGAAGTCATTGCTGTAGAAGGTTGTGGATGCCAAGTCATTGAGTGTATTGATACATGATTGATACATTATTGACCAGAAAGTGGATCAGGTGTACCAGGGAGATGATAGGGAGAATGGAATTGAGAAACATATCAACTATAATTGAATGGTGGAGCACACTTAACAGGCTGCATGGCCTAACTCTGTTACTAAATCCTATGGTCTTCTGGTCAAATACTCAAAAGTATGAAAAATAAATTGAATCGACTGGAAACCCAAAACCAAATCTGAGTGGTAGCGATGATGTTATTTCTGACCACATTGTTGATAAAGGTGAAGACTATTACAATGTGAGCTTGTGGAGTAGTTCTGATAAACCTAGCATTTCAGTTTATCTTCTGTGTGCCCGAGACAGTGGTACAGAGGAGATCCTCTCTAATCTAGTCTCACATCGGCACAGCTGGAAGAAGACAAACACAAGTGTAGAATCAGAGGATAATGTGTTGCTGGAAAAGCGCAGCAGGTCAGGCAGCATCCAAGGAGCAGGAGAATCGACGTTTCGGGCATGACCCCTTCTTCAGGAATTCATGCCCGAAACGTCGATTCTCCTGCTCCTTGGATGCTGCTTGACCTGCTGCGGTTTTCCAGCAACACATTTTCAGCTCTGATCTCCAGCATCTGCAGTCCTCACTTTCTCCTAGAATCAGAGGATCCCTATTGTGCAGGAAGAGGTCACTTGGCCTATCAAGTCTGCACTGACCTGCAAAGAGTACCTCACCCAGACCCAGAAATCCTTCACCCCGGAGAAAAGACCTTGTCTATTGACCCTATCCATAACCCTCATAATTTTATAAACCTCTATCAGGTCACCCCTCAGCCTCCGACGCTCTAGGGAAAATAGCCCCTACTCAGCCTCTCCCTTCAGCTCAAAGCCTCCAATCCTCACACATTCTTGTCAGTCTTTTCTAAACCCTTTCAAGTTTGGAGAATTAAAACATTTCTTTTAAATCGTTTTTCACTCAGGAAAGAGCCTGAACATGTTTGCAAAAAATAAAGTAAGTTTGCATTTTCCCATAGGCTGCTGATAAATTAGTGAGTGGGAATAAGTTTGTGAATGATAACTGTTGTGCGAGGCTTGGACAAAATTCTCTTCATGTCGCTTCTGGGAATCATCTGAATGAAGGGAACAAGATACATTCTGGTTTTTTTTGGGTCATATTAATGCAGTTTCTGTTACTAATAGAATACCAATAAGACATGTGAGATTTACCTAAGACTTGGCATGTGATACTGAAATCTCAAAGTTAACTCTTTCCACACAACCTTCCGCCCATCTTACTTCACTGCACCCCATCAACATATTCCTATATTCCTCTCAGCCTTGTGCTTATCATGTTCTCTTCTTTACTCTTCCATATCTCATTGCATGAGGTGGACAAGGAGCATACTTAAGACTTATTAGTTTTTCCAAAAAGCAAGTTGCCAGCATGTCACCAAAGACTGTGCCTGGGGAATGGTGCTCAACATTGTCTGATCAAGAGACTATATAATCTGTCATTGCCCAACTGGAAGGATATTTCAGGTTGATACCCTACCTGTTCGGTCACGTTATAAATGCAATTCCTGTGGCCATTAGATCTGGGAATGGGATTTGAATCCAGAACATCTGGTTCATAGAAAGGGATACTTTCCAATGTTCACGTGTGCTCATCTAGCTTCTCCTTGAATACATTTATAAAGTCATAAGTCACAGAGTGTACAACACGAAAACAGACCCTTTGGTCCAACTCAGCCATGTCAACCAGATGTCGTAAATTACTCTAGTCCCATTTGCCAGCATTTGGCCCATATCCCTCGAAACTCTTTCTATTCATATTCCCATCAGGATGCGTTTTAAATGTTGTGATTTTACCAGCCTCCACTATCTCCTCTAGCAGCTCATTCCATACACGCACCACCCTCTGTGTGAAAAAGTTGCCCCATAGATCCCATTTATATTAAACCTCTGGCCTCCAGTTTTAGACTCCCCAGCACAGGGAAAAGACCTTATCTATTTACCCTAGCCATGCTCCTTGTGATTCTATAAAACTCTTTCAGGTCATTCCTAAACCTCCAATGCTCCAGGAAAAAAATAGCCCCAGCTTATTTAGTTTCTCTCTAAAGCTCAAACCCTCCAGTCCTGGCAACATCCTTGCAAATCTTTTCTGTCAACTTTCAAGTTTCACGACATCCTTCTGGTAGCAGAGACACCATGGTTTCCCCACAGTATTCCAAAAGTGGCCTTACCAATGTCCTGTACAGCCGCAATAGGACATCTCAACTTCTGTACTCAATGCACTGACCACTGAAGGCAAGCATACCAAACGCCTTCTTCGCTACCCTGTCTGCCTATGAATCCACCTTCAAGGAACTATGAATCTGCACTCCATGGTCTCTTTGTTCGGCAATATGTCCGAAGATCCAATCATTAAGAATGTAAGTACTGCCCTGATTAGCCTTACCAAAACGCAACACCATACATTTATCTAAATTAAACTCCACCTGCCACTCCTCAGCCCATTGACCCTCTGATGAAGGTCCATTGTACTGTAAGGTAAACTTCATCGCTGTCCTTGGCAGCACCATTTTTGGTGTCATCTGCAAAATAACTAACCATTTCTCCTCTCGTCACATCCAAATCATTTATTAAAATGACAAAAAGCAGTGAACCCAGCACTAATCCTTACAGCAGATCTGGTCACAGGCCTCCAGTCCAAAACACAATCCTCTACCACCACCCTCTGTCTCCTTCCTTCAAGCCAATTTCTATCCAAATGGCAAGCTCTCCCTCGATTCAATGTCATCTTCCCTTGCTAGCCAGGCCACCATGCAGAACCTTGTTGAACACCTTGCTGAAATCCATATGGACAACATACAACACTCTACCTTAATCAATCTTATTTGTCACTTCTTCAAAAACCTCAAATTAAGATAGTGAGACACAATTTCCCATGCACCAAGTCATGCCGACTATCCCTAATCCGTCCTTCCCTTTCCATAGACATGTAAATCCAGTTTTTCAGATTTCTCTCCAACAACTTAGATACTGCTGACATCAGTCTCACCACTGTACTGTTCCCTGGCTTTTCCTTACCACCTTTCTTAAATAATGTCACCATATTAGCCACCCTCCAATCTTCTGGCACCTCACCAGTGGCTATCATTGATACAAATATCTCAGCAACAGGCCCAGCAATCACTTCCCTCTCTTCCCACAAAGTTTTGGAATACACCTGATAAGTTCCAGAGATTTATGCACCTTTTTGCCTTATGAGACTTTCATCACCTCCTCCTCTTTAATCTTGACACTTTTGAACATTTCTCCAAGTTCTCTAGCTTCCATATCCTTCTTCACCGTGAATACCAACCCGAAATACTCCTTTAGTATCTTACCCATCTTCTGTGGTTCCACGCAAAGATCTTTAAAGGGAACTATTCTCTCACTAGTTACACTTGTGCCCTTCACATATTTTTCGAATCTCCTCAGACTCTCCTTAACTTTATTTGTCAAAGCTATCTCATGTTTTCCTCTTGCCCTCAAGATTTTCCTCAAGTATACCCCTGCTGCTCTTGTACTTCTCAAGGGATACACTCAATCTTTGCTGTCTATATCTGCTAAATGTCACCTTTTTCTTGACCAGAGCCTCAATTTCTCTAGCCATCCAGCATTCCCAAAACCTACCAATCTTGCCCTTCAGACAAATAGGAGTATGGTCTTGTTATCTCATTTTAAAAGGCCTTCCACTTTCCAACTGTCCCTTAACCAGGTAAAAGCCTCTCCTTTTTCCATAACTATTTTAAAACTAACAGAATAATAATCATTAACCTCAAAAAGCTCCCTAACTGATACTTCAGTACTTTTTCTCTTCGAAGTACATCCACATCCTGAAAAAGAAAATTTTCTTATACACACTGAGCAAATTCTTCTCTTTCCAAGCCCTTAACACTATGACAGTCCCAGTTTATGCTTGGAAAGTTTATGTTTGGAAAGTTAAAACCGTGACCATTACAACCCTATCATTCTTACAGATATCTGAGATCTCCTTACAAATTTACTTCTCAATTTCCCAATGACTGTTCAGAGGCCGATAGTACAATTCCAATAATGTCATTTTTTAAAATTTCTCAGTTCCATCCCAATAATCTCACTGGACGCACTGCCAGGAATACACTCCCTAAGTACAGCTGTCATGTTATCCTAAACAAAAAACGCTATTCTCCCTCCTTTCTTGTTGACTTTCTAATTTTCTTGTTGCATGTATACCCTGGAACAATAAACTGCCCTTCCCTGAGCAATGTTTCTGTAATAGTTGTGATATCCCGATCCCATGTTCCCAACAATGCCCTGAGTTCACCTGCTTTACTTGTCAGGCCTCGTGCATTGAAATTGCAATGATTAATTGATCAGTCTTAAATCATTCTCTGCCTTGCTCTTGCCTGCCTTGATTAATTGACTTGTTGTTCTTCTCAACTGTAGCAGCCTCAGACGTCACTGTTTTCTCGCTATCTCTGTGGGTTTGAGCATGCCCCCTTACTAGTTTAAAGACTTACAAGTAGTAGAAGCAAATCTCCCTACCAGGATATTCGTCCCCTTCCAATTCACATGCAAACTGTCCTTCTTATACATGTCACTTCTGGCCCAGAAGAGATTGCAATGATGCAAAAACATGAATTCCTGCAGCCTGCACCAGCTACTCAACTCTGCATTCATCTTCTATATCCTCCTATTCATACTCCCACTAGCACTGGAGTAATCCAGATATCACTATCCTCAAGGACATACGTTTTAACCTCTTGCTTAATTTCCTATATTGTCTCGTCAGTACCTCATCCCATTCTCTTTCCATGTTGTTGGTACCAACATAGACCATGATGCCCTACTGGTCACTCTCCGCTTTGAGAATATTCTGCCCCCCCTCCAAGACATCCTTTACCTTGGGACCAAAGAGGGAGCACACCATTCTAATCTCTTGCTGTCGGCCACAGACGATCGATCTACACCCTTGTCTGGTCAGTCCACTGTCACAGTTGATCACATGGAATCTGACATATCTCTCATTACAATAAAGCCAGTCTCCGTACGAGAGTACATGATGCTCTGCACTTTCCAAAACATATAATTGTTTAAGATGGGGATAGCCATAGGAAACTCCTGCACGACCTGCCAACCTCTCCAAGCTTTCCTCGAGGTATCCCATCTGCCTGACTGTATCTGCAATTTTTCTTGCTTCCTGAAACTTCTATTCTGTAAACTCCTCATTGTCTCTAACTGTCGCTCCAACAGATCCTGCAGACATAATCATAAGGAATACTGAAATTCTTCTGAATCTTCCACATCTAACAGGAAGAGCACAAAACTCTACTAAAGGTCATCCCTGCACCTTAATCTCTCAACCCAGAAAATAGCACACTCTTACTGCTCGAAAAACACTTCTCGAGGATAACTTAAAACCAATGATTGGAAGAAGGTCTAGTTGAATCTTGTCAAGTTTGAGCTCTTTGATTGGGGTTGTTAACCTGGGAGGCCTGGCTGGCAAATATAAAAAGGAGATTCAGAGAGTTTCCTCATTCCAGGGACTGGGTGTGCATAAGCTCGTCAGAGTCCATGTGCTGCACGTGTAAAGGGTGACTTGATGATGGGATACCAGCCTCTGTGCAGTTATTTCAGTGGTGACAAGAGAAAACAGTCTGAAGAAAATGAGCTCACAGCAGTCTTCTTGGGATTGGTGTAAGCATTTCTGGCATCATGCCTTTATTTGGAAAACTTGACTCATGATAAACAGGAGATTCAAAGGGTGTCTGCATTCTAGGGTTTGGCACTGAGTCAGCTAGGCAGAGTCCATGTATTGTGCATATGTAAACAAATGGTGTCTTGTTGACAGAATACCAGCCTCCTTGGAGTTACCATCTATACTCGTACGTAGGTCACTGTCATGTATTAGTTGACACCTCACTTCTGGCCAAAAAATCTTGCATTTTCAATATATCTTGTGTGTAAGTCGACTGTACTTCTTCATAGCTCCAGATCAACATTTATAAGTCAGTGTGCCTGCCTGTTGCGCTCCCCTTCAGCTTTGCAGTTCACTCACCATAGCACTCCATTCTGGATCTTCCAGTCCACCAGCCATCACCCTCCACTCATAGTTTTCAGAATTACTGTAATGGTACAACAGTACAGGATGACTGCTGTATCCATGGTTTCAGTTACCCGTGGTTGACCGCGGCCCGAACCTATTACAAGGAACGTTGTAGAACCAGGGACCAGGCAGCTGCCGGGAAGGTAAGTTTCCCATTTCATCTATTTTAGACAAATATTCAACAATGGCCATAATTCTTTTTTCTTTTGTTGTTTATTATTTTACATAGAGATCTGGCTCTTGTCTCATTTCATCCCCTTGAAAATAATACTTTATGACCATCCTAAGTAGTTCCTCCTGAGTTCGCCATTGGACATGATGGTGTAGAACTCTGTGGAAACATCTATATGTCAACTCAATCTGAACTCTTAGATAATTTTGAAATCTTTTTTCACATATTCATTTTCATTATAAGAATTGGGACAAAGCAATAAGATAGTTTTGCGAATCAAATCACAAAATCCATTCCTGCCATTGTGAAATTAATGTGCAGCATAGCATTGATCAACAGCTGCATTGTTACCTGTTACTTGACATTTTTACAATTTATTGTGCTGTTTGCTAATGATGATATTTTCAAATCACATGGTTCAAACACCAAATAAAATATGATAAATACAGGTCGCGAGACAAAATTATTTTCTCTGAAGGGATGACATCATGTAGTAACTACGGACTCTAGTTTTATTATAAAAATGCTTTGGGGAGCAGTGTATTTTTATCGCGAGAACAGAATGTCTTCTCATAGTCCAGAATGCAAAGTTAATGTGGAGAAGCAGTGCTTAATACTGCTGCCTCACAGCACCAGGGACCAAGCCTCAGTGAGTTTGCACATTTTCCCTCTGTCTGCGTGGGTTTCCTCCAGGTACACGAGCTTTCTCCCATGGACTGAAGATGTGCACATTAGGTGGTTTGGCCATGCTAAATTGGCCATCATGTCCAGGGATGTGCAGACTAGGTAGGTTAGCCATGGGAAATGCAAGGTTACAGGGACAGGGTGGGGAGGGGGGAAGTTGTTCTCAGTGGGATGCTCTTCAGAGGGTCAGTATGGACTTGATGGGCCAAATGGGATTCTATGAAAGCTTTGAATCTGTTACAACTTTGTAACGGATGCTGTTTATGGTGAATATGTTCCACAGAGTGAGGAAATAAGATGTTTGCATGGAACATGCAATAGATTCTGTGTCTTATGATCTTATACTCCACAACCACCTGATGAAGGAGCAATGCTGCGAAAGCTAGTGCTTCCAAATAAACCTGTTGGACTATAACCTGATGTTGTGTGATTTTTAACTTTGTACACCCCAGTCCAACACCAGCATCTCCAAATACATGGAAAATGGCACTGAGTACATTCCATGCAGTGAGACAGAGAGCCTGAAGGTGAAATTTGAGAATCATACAGTACAGAAGAGGCTCTTCAGACCTAGTGAGTCTGTAATGTCAAAAATACACAGCTACTTGCACCCGTCCCATTTGCCCTTGCGAGGCTGATAGCCTTGAATCTTATGACATTGAGTGCTCATCCAAGTACGTTTTAAAGCTCATGAGTTTTCCCACCTCAACTGTCCTCTGAGGCAGTACATTCTAGATTTCCACCACCATCTATGTTCAAAAGATTTTTCGTAAAGCCCTTCGAAAGGTGTTGCCTTTCTATTTAAAATTATGGTTGTATTGACACTTCAACATAGGGAAACTGCTGTTTTCTATTCATGCTGTCCATGCCCTTCATAACCTTATACACCTCAATCAGGATTCCCCACAAACTTCTATGCTCCAAAGAAAACTGCCGAAGCTTATCTAGTCACTCCATGCCAAGCAACCTTCTGTGAATCTCTTCTGTATCTATTCCATTGCAATCGCTTCCTTCCCATAATGTGGTGACCAGATGGACAGAACAGTGAGTTTGTTTATATGGAGTATGACAGTGGATACATTAAATGGAGGGTGACAGTGAGCAGGTTTACATGGAGCATGACAGTGATCATGTTTACAGAGATTGTGACAGTGAATACGTCACATGGACATGATAATGAAGACTGTCCATAAAATTAGATAGTCAGTATTTTATATGAGATGGTCAATTAGCTCAGTTGTTTTGCCATGTACACTAATGCCAACAGTGTGGGTTCAATACCTGCTCCAGGTGAGATTCCCATGAAAGACTCTTCTCGTCAACCTTTCCCATTTCCTGAAGCATGGTGACCTCACCTCTAGTTGGCTCCCTCTCTCTCTCTAATGAGGGAGCAGCCCACTAATCCAGAAAGATTACAGCAATTTACGAACATAACATATAACTTTGGCTGTCCATAACAAGCAAAGTACTGACCATATCTAACCAGCTGTAAAACATGCCCAAATATAGATGTTATTCTGAGATTGGACAACAACTGCGAAATAATCCTGAGTATATGAAGAATGATGCTGATTACCAGTTAAGGATTATTAGTCAGGCTCACAGAGAAGTGCACTGGCATGTACTGGAAGTTAAACATATCAACATACAGAGCCCTGTCTGAGTGTTTCAACTCAACAAAACAAATGATAACCATTCTATCCTTCCTCAGGGCTATCAGGGTCAATCTCTTTGCTCTAAAATTTAAACAAAGCTTGGATACTGAACTGTTAGTCAGCATGAGTTGGTGCATTCTTCATGGCAGTGCCTTGTCCAGAGTCATTTGCCAAACAATTTGCACTATTCTCTCATATAAATGTTGCTTCCAATTCCTTCCAAACTACCCTGATGAGTGCAAGATGAAAAGCTTTGACAAATATGTCTTTTTTCAGTCAACTCAAGTTCAGTGAGACCAAACAACTGCTAAAAACAATTGTCTTTGCGTCATTTTATGAACTTCTCCCTAGGGTTTCTACAGTTTACTTCTTATTCTCATGAAAGCCATGAGTACTGGTTCAACATTATTTCAGGATGATTGTCATTGTTCTGTGACTGCCATTCATATCAAGGATGAAAAATAAGGATGACTGGATACAGTCCTGACACCATTTGTTAACATGGACTCAATGTCATTCCTGGAAATGAATACTTGCAATGTAGCCAAAATGAGTTTCCATTTGGACAATGGAGTGAAACTAAGTTGAATGGAAACGAAATTGATATTGTCAGCTTGGATTATAATTGAAAAGCACTGCAACTACTATCCTTCTGACTCAGAGACAGGAGTGCTACTCAGTGAGCCACAGTGAGACCTCACAGGTGAGGGAGTCATTCAGTTCTTATTAGTCATCCTTTCACATAAGAAATATGAACTCAAGTTATGACACAGATACAAACAAACACAACACAGTGAAAGTAAATCATCGGAGACTGAAAAATAGTCACTCCAATTGTTCCTTAACAGGTTTTTGAATAGCCAAACACAGACCTTGTAAATAATTATTTCAGACACTACTTTTGTACCTCAAACATAAGGTTCAAGTATTTATGAAATAATATTTTGAGGATTGACACAGAACACAGACAAATACAGTTAAGGTTAAAATAAAAGAGCGAAACTAGGCAGATTATTTAAATGTCTTTCATGATGCATTGTTTCACTGGCATAATTATGGACACTTTGGCTGTTTTTTCTGAAACATTAACTCGAATCTTCTTCTCAGTTTACCCAGGGAAAGGCAGCGATATTTCTAACTCAGTTTTCGACAGGCTTGCAGAGTCACAGAGATGTACAGCACGAAAACACACCCTTTGGTCCAACTCATCCATGTGGACCAGATATCTTGATCTAATCTCGTCCTATTTGCCAGCACTTGGCATATATCCTTCAAAACTCTTCCTATTCATATACCCATTCAGATGGCTTTTAAATGCTGTAATTGTACCAGCCTCCACCACTTCCTCTGGCAGCTCATTCCATACATGCACCACCCTTTGTGTGAAAAAGTTACTTCTTTGGTCCCTTTTAAACTTTTCCCCTCTCAGCCTAAACCTAAGCCCTCTAGTTTTGGACTCCCCCAGTCCAGGGAAAGACCTTGTCTCTTTACCCTATCCATGCCCTTCATGATTTCATAAACCTCAATAAGGTCACCTCTCAGCCTCCGATGCTCCAAGGAAAACAGCCTATTCAGCCTCTCCCTGTAGCTCAAATCCTCCAACTCTGGCAACATCCTTGTAAATCTGGCTTCTGGAAGCTGGTGTAGCAGATTAAGTAGGGAGCTTTCAAATTCACGCAACTTCAGCAGCAGCAGCCTAAATCCGTCAATTAGAAAACACAGTTCAAATAAACAATTTGAATTTTGGTTCTGCCTAATAGATTGATCAGCTCTTCCTGAGGCTTCAATTACTAATAAACAACTGCTTGAACACAGGGCCTCTTCTGGCCTTGCCAGAACCGATTCCCAAGTGTTGACCTTGTGAATAGCAACTTTTATAATCGATAAAAACACAATGCTCTGCAGCATTGCTGCACCTGCTGGAATCCTCTTAATCAAGAATCAGCCTGCTACAAGCCTCCATAACAAATAAAGCTTGTTTGGTCTGTTATTTTCCTTTGACCACAAGTTATCCTAAAGTACTCAAGTCATTTTCAGCTCATAATTCGAAAGTGATGAAAGAATAAAAATAAAAATTGTGAAAAATCAGCAAGGATTCAAGCACTCCCATCACAATATCTAACTGCCTCTTGAATAACCTTTGTCTGGAGATCCAATATATATCCAAAAGGCTTTAAGAGGAATGCAGTTAAGGCAGATAATGTGAGCTGAAGAGGAGATCAATCAGAAGCTATGTGAACTCTGGAGCAGACTCATGGACCTCTCCCTGTTTCTATGTTTCCACAGTCATGATTTCTACTGATACGATTCACCGGATTAATAGTTCATGTTTTGGTTCTTCATCACATTGCTTTTCATTTACATCCCAGGTTGAGTAGTCCAAGTTTTTCAAGGCTTTTCAGTATCATGTCCCGATTCTCATGCTGCTTTTAAGACTTGGAATCCTTTTGTCAATAAAAGTGAAGCAATAATCAATGGAGGTAATTCTGAACATTCAGCAGAAGGTCCATCCTTTGTAGAAAATTTCCAGTTTTCAATTTTTTCAACTGATAATTACATACTCCAGTTCCTCTTGACAGAGGCCCTTACCACCACTCCTGAGGTTATATATTCATCTCTGAACCAAAATTGCGAAAAGTAAAATAGTTTTCTCATTGTCTCACTGGAGTTTGTGGGATTTTGCTCTGCATTAGTTTACTGCAATATTTTTCTGCATCGTTGAATTTTTTTTGCAAATGTCCTGCAATGCTGATAGGTACCATTAAAATGTAAGTTGCTCCTTTCTGTCTCCTGTGTGCATAGTTAATCCCAAAGGCTGAAAGCTACGCTTGTCGTTTGACAAATAATTGATGAGTCGTGCACCAACTGCAGCTTAAAGTGACCTCTTTTGCACTATCTTACACATGCCTCATAGAAGTGGGGCATGGTTTGGGGACATGCCTACCTTCAGATGGGAGAAGATAGTAGAATATTACAACACAGAAGGATTTGGGTCCTTGCATATGTATTTCTAAATGTTTGCTTGGGAAAGTAAGTAGAATGTTGGCTTTCCATGCAAATGCGATGAAAAATAAATGCGGAATAATATTGTTACAGCTATACAGAGCATTGGTGTCACTACACCTGAAGTGCTGTGTACATTTTTGCTCTCCTAACTTAAAAAAGGAGACTCTTGCATTGGAAACATGGCAAAGTAGGCACATTGGACTGAAATGCCAGAATGAATGGGAAAAGATGGAGCCTCATAACTGTATTTGAAGTTGCAGAAGAGGAGAAATTGTTTCTACAAGGGAACTGGCAGAGACATCAGTCAGATAGGAATGATATTGATCAGTAAACAGATATTGGTTCTAAAATGAAAGGGAAGCTAGATCACTGCTTAATTTTAAGGCTGAGTTGGAAGAGCTATGATCCAAAAGGGAGTTAAGCCATATGGGGAAGTGGTGTGAGACTAGTTAACTCCATCTGCAAGGCATCTGGATGGGTATATGAATAGGAAAGGTTTGGAAGGATATGGGTCAGGTACTGGCAGGTGGGACGAGATTGGGGTGGGATATCTGGTCGGCAGGGACGAATTGGACCCAAGGGTCTGTTTCCGTGCTGTATATCTCGTTGACTCCATGACTACACCTTAGTACATGTGACAATAGTAAATCAAAACAAATCAAATGATCTTAATGAATTAATGAGCAAGCTCAAAGGACCCAATGACCTACCTCTGTTACTAATTTTTCTATTTTCATCAGAAAAGGGGAGCAACATGTAAAGAACCCAGCCAGCTCTTTCTGGGCATCAATACTGACATCTTGATTCACATGGGTTCAAACTATGCCCAACCCCATTCAAACAGTATTCCCTGTCTTTCAGATACACAATGTAGGGCTTGCAATGTATTATTCAAGGAGCATATTGTTCACCTTGGCAAATTAGACCACGAGAGACATACTGAATACATAGAGAGATAGATAATCATAAAAATGACTGATACACAGTTTCAGTGAAAAACAGTGAATGAATGAGATCCTGAAACACCAATAAAAATTTCAAACGACGATGGAATGAAATTAGAATTCAAATGTATCTGGAACCATAAATCAGTGGTCAGGCTAATAATATAGTGATGCATAAAACCCTTGCAATAAAACCGCTGCTCAGTATGTTACCCATGATTGGGAATTGAGACATGGTTAACTGTATTTCCAAATTATTAGTGTACATAAAGGATAAACATTGCTGTTTCTCATGTGATCTCAAGATTCACATTGCATGGGTGCACTTGAACTCCAACCTTGCCTGCATACTCACTGTGCATGTTTGTTATTGTTTGATGATAGCTGTTGATGTAGTAAATATAACTGACACATTAAGTATATTTTTTTGCATTATCTGAATGTAATTTCTACTGCATTTAATGCGCATTGTAAAGATAATGTCCTTATTTGCAACATTTGTAACTAATCAATAATTTTTACTCAGAAAGAAAGTGTTCTCCCTGTGACAATAATGGGATAGTACAATATATGACAACCAATTGAGGGATAAGTATTAGCCTGAGACAGTACTCTTTTTCAAAACAGTAGATTGAGATCATTCCTGAGAGAGTAGAAAGGTCTTTGATCGAATGTCTCCTGTGAAAGGTAGCATCTCTGTCTACACAGTCAACCTTTTTGTATAAAATCAAGTGGTGCTGAAACTACAAACTTCTGTCTGAGGCATGAGTAACAGATTACTGTGAGAAAAACTGGTTTTGTCTGTCAAGTACATGTCTGTCATATCGCCAAGTACTGGTGGTGTGTGAAAAGGACATTGTGTATTCATGCTGGTCACTCAAACACAGAGCAGCAAAGATAGAATCATCTTCAAGTCTCCAGATTTTCAGCAATAATTAATCTAGTTGGCTTCAGGATTTACAAGAATGACTCATACCTTGAACATGCTTTCCATTGAACAGTGGTTGCAGATCTAAATTACTGTGGGCATTGGATTTTTTTTAACAAGGCTTCCTGTAATCACACAAGTCAGGATAACTTCTTGCTTTGCCCCTCCTGGGCCTGTTCTGAACGGTGACCGGCTGAAGATATTTCCTTATCGATTTGCTAAGAAATGTGAATTTCGAGTTCGATCTCAAAGGCAAGAACACTACCGCTCCACCACAAGAGCCCAGAATGGCCTGTTTAAATTTTCCAATTTTTATATTTTCCAACGAGACTGTTCAGAGATGTTATTATTCACATCTGGAGCAGGTGGGACTTGAAGCCGGGTCTCTTGATTCAGGGGTAGGGATGCAACCACTGTACCATAAGAGGGCCCCCAAATTAATCAGCCTGTCGAAATAGGTTCTTACACACTTTTGGAGAAGGCAGGACTTGAACAGAGGCCTCTTGTCTCACAGGCATGGACACAGCCACATCTTAAGCGGCCTGATGAATTCCAAAAGAGATCCTTATTTATTTGGTTCAGCTGGAGGAACACCTGACAACCAAATTTGGAGGAAAGTGAGCAAAGAACAAGCTACCAGATGATCTCTCATATTTTTGAAAACTAAAGTGAACACAATTCCATTAGTTTTAAAATTGTTACACAAAAGGATAGGCTGGACGACAAGTTAAAGTTTGAAATTGGGACAAAGCCCATTTTGATGGGGTGAGGCCGGAACTTCCAAAAGTTTATTGGTGGAGGCTGTTTGCAGATAAAGGGATGTCTGGCAAGTAGGATGCTTTAAAAAGCAAAATAATGTCAAACAGGGACAGAATGTTCCTGTTAGTGTGTTATGGACCTGATAAAACCCCCTCAAAATAATAAGATTTTCTCAATCTTAACTTTTTCTTTATTTTAAAGGTAAGTGTAAGGTTTAGTGTTCCAGATGCAATTTGATTGGTCAAACTAATGGTTTTGAAGAAAACCATACTTTATTCATCCACTACAGTTAAAATAGAACAAACGAAAGAAGGAAATGGAATAACTTAACTCTGCTGGAAATAATAACAGAATAACAGAAACAGTAACTATCACTAATTTACTGTTTCAATATAGAAACATCTGATAAACACACAGTTGGCCAAAGGCAAATTCAGAACACAGATCGTCTCATACGTAACTCCCGGAGAAGGCAGAGAACCACCACCTTTTGGCTGTAACCAAGAGAGGGAAAAAAACAGCTTCCACTTGTTCAAGACCCAAACAGCAATTGCTGAAAGCTGAACTAAAGATCCTGGTTAAGTGTCAAGTTTGACCACACCCATTCAGACTGCTTCTATTGTTCCAACTTAAAAAAAACCCAAGCTGTTTACTCTAGTGGTTCTGGTAGACTGCTCGCTTCTCTGCCTTAAAACCTCTCTTAAAGCATTAGCATCGTCACAGCTCTCCCCAAAAAAACATGGATCATCAATATACAAAGATGCCTTCATTTTTAAAAATCCTTAGTCTTAGGCTATTGATACACAAAACAGATACAGTACATTGACACTAAACATGCAAAGATTCACTCCTATGGTCTATTTCAGTCCGTTTTATCCCACCACCAAAGTTCAACAATGCATCAGCAGCATGTGTTTTCATCCTGCCACAGGTATAACTTTCAAATACGAGATATTGATCAGATGGGCAAAGGAGTAGCAAATAGAGTTTAATTTAGATAAATGTGAGGTGATGCATTTTGGAATGGCAAATCAGGGCAGGACTTATACACTTAATGAAAAGATGCTGGGGACTGTTGCGAAACAAATAGATCTTTGAATGCAGGTTCATAGTTCCTTGAAAGTGAAGTTGCAGGGAGACAGGATAGTGAAAAAGGTGTTTGGTGTGTTTGCCATTATTGGTCAGTGCATTGAGTATAGGAGTTGGGGGGGTCATGTTTTGGCTGTGCAGAATATTGATTTGGACATTTTTGGAATACTACATTGAGTTCTGGTTTCCCTGCAAAAGAATGGGTGTTGTGAAGCTTGAAAGGTTTCAGAAAGATTTACAAGGAATTTGCTAGGGTTGGAAGGTTTGAGCCACAGAGGCTGAATAAGCAGGGGCTATTTTGCCTGGAGTGGCAGAGGCTGAGGGGTGACCATACAGGGGTTTATGAAATCATGAGGGGATGGATAGGACAAAGAGACAAAGTCTTTTCCCTGGGGTGGAGGGTGTCCAGAATTAGAGGACATAGGTTCAAGGTGAGAGGGGAAAGATATAATAGGGACCTAAGGGACAACTTTTCATGAATGAGCTGCCAGAGGAAGTCCAACCATTTCTCCAACAATTTTAAGGGCTGATGATTAGTATTAATAATTGTCTCAGACACATTACTGACAAGATAAATGTTGAAATGTTATAACACTAACACAAAGCTCAAGATTTCCTTTTCAATCGTGGAATATTTCTGTTGATGATCATTCAGGTTTCTGGAAGAAAATCCAGAATAGGTCTTTGTAACTTCTCATTGTCTTCTTGTAGGAATACAGCACCAACATTCACGTCACTCATACTAATAGCCATCTTGAATGGCTTTGTGTAACAAGATGTGGCTCACACTGAGGTAATGGTAAACACAGCTTTCAAGCTCTCTAAATGCCTTCTGACAGTCTTCTGTACAGTGAGATTTTCTGCACTTCTTCAATATGTCAGTCAGTGGAGCAACCACACTACTAAATTTGGTACAAACTTTCGATCAAAACCAGGAAACGTGCACTGTTCATCGATAGGATGGGAAACTCCCCAATAACCTGTGTTTTCCCATTCTACGGGGCCATCTGTCCATGTCGTAAAACATGACCCAGGAAGGTGACTTGGATTTTTGCGAATTTATTCTCAGCCAAGTTTATCACTAAGCCCACCTTCCAAGTTGATCAAAAAATTCTGACAGATGCTGCATATGTGAATAAAAGTCACCAGGTTGTTGATGCACACCACACAAATGAGTAATCTAGAAATAACTTTATTGGTCAGCTGTTGACATGTTGCTGGTGCATTTTTCATAGCAAATGGCTTGACTTTAAATTGGTACAGTCCTTTCGGTGTCACAAAAGCCAAAACTAGGCAACTTGGAAATAAATAGTCATGTATTGAAAAGAATCTGCATTACAGAAGAGGAGGTGCTGGAGATCTTAATACATATAAATCCCCAGGACCTGATCAAGTGCATCCGAGGATGTTTTAGGAAAGCGAGGGAAGAAATTGCCAGGCTCCTATCAGTGATATTTATATCATCGACTGTCAAGAGTGAGGTGTCAGAAGACTGGAGACCAGTAATATTGAGCCATTATTTCAGAAATGCTGCAAAGAAAAGCCAGGGAACTGCAGATGGGTGAGCCTCATGTCAGTGGTGGGTAATGTGATGATGCTGTCACTTTAAAAAAGTTATTTTGTTCTGATTTTTTAAAACAGCGATTATAAAGGCAAAGGTGCCAAACTGACTACTGGAGACAGCCCAAGTAAACAATTTAGGAGGCAATGAGGATTTTTTTTCAAAGTTGTAACAATGGAAGGGGAGGGGCCAGCTCTCACAGACCAGGCTTTCTAGTTTTTGTTAGCTGCAGCAGTCAGAAGCTGCTTGGGGTCCCAGAAGAGATGGAAGCTTCAGGAAAAATGATTCACAGCTGCTACTTTCTCTGAATTTTCTCTTGATGTTGTTTCCTCCTGGATTGGAGAACTGCATGCAAGAATCTGTGTTTGAATTCACCTTTCTCCCAAGATGTGTGTTTATGGGATGTTACACAATTGAAACAGATAATTAGTAATTGGTACTATATCTGTTAGAGTCAAAGAGATGTACAGCATGAAAACAAACCCTTCGGTCCAACTCGTCCTTGCTGACCAAATATCCTAAATTAATCTAGTCCCATTTGTCAGCAGTTGGTCCATATCCTTCTAAAACCTTCCTGTTCATGTTCTCATCCAGATGCCTTTTAAATGTTGCAGATGTACCAGCCTCCACCACTTCCTCTGGCAGCTCATTCTAGCCACACACCATCAGTATTTGTTAATGTTTTCCAGCAGTTAAGTTATTCTAAATTCCTGTTTCTTTTGTTTGTATATTAACTATCGTGGTGAAATAAATTGTATTTTGCTTAATCTCTATTAGTCTGACCACTGCCTCACATCTGGAACACACACTTCACAGCTACATTTAAAATAAGAAAAAGTTAGGGTCTAGACTACTTTTCTAAAATATTTTGAGAGGGTCTGGTCTGGACAATAAACATAAGTTGTTGGGAGAGGGTTCTAAGAGACAGGATCGACATGTATTTGGAAAACCATTGTGTGTGGGAAATCATGTCTCAAAGACTTGGTTGAGTTTGTTGCCTGTCCTCGGATGCTGCCTGAATTGCTGTGCTCTTCCAGCACCACTAATCCAGAATCTGGTTTCCAGCATCTGCAGTCATTGTTTTTACCTTTGTTGAACAGGTGACCGAGGAGATAGACGAAGGCAGATTGGTAAACAAGGGCTTTAGCAAGGCCTTCGACAAGGTTTCACATAATAGACTTATTCATAAGGGATCATATGGGATCCACAGAGAGCTACATAATTGGATATACAACTGACTAGACAGTAGATGTTTGTTGTTCAGAGGCCTGTGACCAGTGGTGTGCAGCAATGATCAGTGCTGGATCCTCTGTTGTAATTTATACAAACAATTTGGATGGGAATATTGGAGGCACAATTAGCAAGTTTGAAGGTGACACTAAAAGTGGTGGTATAGTGGACATTGAAGAAGGTTATCTCAGAGTACAATGGGATCTTGATGAACTGGGTCAGTGGATTTCGGAACGGCAGACAGAGTTTATTACAGATAAGTCCAAGGTGTTTCACTTTGGTCAGACAAACCAGGACGGAACTTGCACAGTTAATGATAGGGCCCCAGTGAGTATTGTTGAACAGAGAGAGACCAAGGGGTGCAGGTACATAATTCCTTTAAAATAGTGTCACAAGTAGACAGGGTGGTCAAGAAGGCTATTCGGCATATTTGCCTTCATCGGTCAAAGCACTGAGATACAGGCGTTTGGTCATCATGTTGCAACTGTACAAGATATTTGTAAGGCTACATTTGGACTACTCGGGTTGCCCTGCTATCAGAAGCATGGTAGTAATTGGAAAAAGTGCAGAAAAGATTGACAAAGATATTATTGAGATTGGCGGGTTTGAGTGATTAGAAGAGGATGGAGAGGCTGGGACTTTTTCGTTGGGGAGCAGGAGGCTGGGGCTGACATTATAGAGGTTTATAAAATCATGAGGGTGTAGATAAGTTGAACAGCCAAGGACTTTTCCCCAGGGTAGGTGTGTCCAAAACAAGAAGGCACAGGTTTAACCTGAGAGGGATCTGAGGAGCAATCTTTTCACACAGAGGGTGGTGCATATATGCAGCAATCTCCTAGAGGAAGTGGCAGAGGTGGGTACCATCATAACATTTAAAGGATACTTGGACAGGTACAAATCCAAGCAAATGGGAAAAGTTCTGTTTAAGAAATCTAGTCAATTTGGATGAGTTTGGCCAAAGGACCTGTTTCTGTGAGGTATGACTCTATGACTCTTGTTTTGTTCAGGATGAAAGCGTGACTGACAAACAGATCAAGATAATCTTTCCTGAACAAGCTATGCCTGCAAGACTTCAGAGTCAACTATCCATGATTGGTACTTGATCACACATGCTAGAACATCAGATCAAGACAGTGTGGAGCATCCTGTGCTTTTTCCTTTTGCTTCAAAAATAAGCCTTTCATTAAGGTGTTTCTTTTTCTGCCAGAAAACCTTTCTCTGCAGATAATTCTTTTCCTCCCTGTGTTTCATGAAGAATGCATGTGAGTGTGCATGGACATATTTATGGATATGTTTTGGGCATATTAAAGGGGCTAATTATTTATTCTGATATTTACTGACCATGTATGTTGACCAGTTTTTGCATTTCTTTGAACAAGTTTTGTTTCGATTATGAAACAATAGATACTGGGATAGTGGTCAAAAGCTTGGTCAGAGATAGGATTTGAGGATTCTTAAAGGAAGGCTGAACTGTTGAAAGATAGGAGAGGTTGATGAAGTCTAACTTGAAATGATGCTTTTGTTGGAATATTACGAACTTGAATGATAGTTTCAGGGTCATACGATATTTTCAGTATACCCTGCTCACTCCAAGCTGTTCTGTTTGGGAAGTTGGCCAATAGAATTCACATGAGACCTTACTGGCAGAAGAGGTGAGATTTGTTCTCTCAAATCCTTCTACAAGTCTGTTAATATTCACTTTAGTTCAAAGATATCTTCAGTTTGCAGTCCGAGTTGATACAAACAAAATGTGGAAAGTTCAAGCCAAACTCGTTTAACATTGCTTAAGATTTCAAATAATTGAAAAGGCAAGTGTGTCATGATGGTAAAAACAATGACTGCAGATGCTGGAAACCAGATTCTGGATTAGTGGTGCTGGAAGAGCACAGCAGTTCAGGCAGCATCCAAGGAGCTTCGAAATCGACATTTCGGGCAAAAGCCCTTCATCAGGAA
>NC_057751.1:2178433-2206955 GCF_004010195.1 Chiloscyllium plagiosum
GGGCGGAAGTGGTGGTGACCACGGCAGTAGGGGTGGCGGAAGTCACTGAGCATGTGGCATCAGCGATGATGTGAAGGACAGAAGTGATGTCACGTGTGATGCATGAGGAATTGTGAGGGGTGGAAGTGGTTGTGGGAGCGGCCATGATGGGGGTGGATGTGACATCATCAATCAGCGTGGGGGTGGCAGCTGCATCAGCAGCATGGATAATGGCGTCTGAGTAGATTCCGAGGCCAGGGGAATCTTCTGGAATGTTTGAGGAGCGCTGGTTATGGAGGTGGGTAGATAAAAGTTTGTTGTACTTACAGTTTTTGATGTTTGAGATGGAATTGAAATACTGTTTGTTGAGAGTATGGATTCTCCTGAGGATGTAATACAGAATGGGTCCTTTGCAATTCTGAGAGTGTGGACCTCAGCTGAGGCAGGGCTGACTGTAGAGAGGTTTGGTGCCGGCGCATTGCTGCAAGTGTGGAGCGGAGGATCTTGAAGGAGAACTGTTGCTGGTGTTTTTGAATCTCAGTTGGGGCCACATAACCTGGTTCTGCTGTGCATGTAGAGGCAGGCACTGAGGAAGCAAATGTGGCTGTGGTAGCGAGTTTGGTTGAAGTGTGTCATGATCACTGTTGATACTAATACAGGACAAGTCAGATCCCAGTGTGAAACCTGACTTGATAAATCATAAGTTTAATTTTATAAGCAAAGCTATATTAAGAAGACTGTTTAGAGAGACTGTAACACTATCAGCAAAACAAAGCTTCAACCTGGCATAGATACTCAAACTCAGAGAAATATCACCCCTATCTCAACTCTTTAAATTCTTACTTAAATGATACTTTTCAGATCTCCATCTGGGTCAGCTGAAACAGTTTTATGACTTCTTTCCAATTCAGTTGACCTGAATTTCATTTCATTTCTGATAAACCTCCATTTAGTTCAAACTTCTAAACAAACTCTTGTAGCTTGAAGACATTACAAACTAAAACCCGTGTGCTCGAGTGCTAATTATTGTCCTGAAATGTGCTCCTGATTCTTCAGACTGAAGTCAAAACAAAACTAGTGGTCACAGTCTGTTTTCTGTCACAATCTCAACAGTATAAACATATGAACTGTTAATATGATTCTCACTGTTAAATGATTCTGCAATGGACTTAACTGAATTAATGCTTTTTTGGAAATGATGTTCTTTGGTCACTGTTCCAAATGACTTTCTGATCTTTTCGAAAGTTACGTTGACAGAACTGAAACCAGAATTCATCATTTTAGAAATCCAAAAATGGTGATAATGCCTGATGCACCTTTGGCACAAGGGCCTTGAGAGATTCACTGCTTGAATTGCTCCCATGTTAGACACACAAAAAGCAGGGCAAACGTTCAAAGGAAACAAGTTGAAACAACAGTGAATTGTAACAATAAAAACACCTGAAGCTAACCACTTAAAAGAAATGGCTCAGATATCTAACCTCTCTGAGTATTGAATATCTCATAGAACTTAAGTGTTTGTAAACTGCCAAAATGATTTTTCTTTTAAAAAGCTGCAATAAAAATGTAATAAACAACCAGGGAAGGGCAAACAGTCATTCCCTTGCTGAAATTATTGATAGGCTTCAGACAGTCAACAAACGAGTAACTTAATCCTGTTCAGACAGTGGTTTGTTCAGGCAAATTTTCCAATGACTGAGAAACTTGTAACAAAGTTGACAAGAGTTAAAATGTGAAAGATGACTGGAGTTATCAGCAACAGATATTCATGGAGTGAATTCCCTCTGTCTTGAAACCTTTTTGATTCAAGAAAAACAAAAGTGAAGTGAAACTGAGTGAGTCAGTAATGAAGAACAGTAATGACACAAGATTAGTTAATATCCTCTACTTGGTAAAACATTTGTTTTATCATTGAACAACCTTCAATGGGAATGCAAAGTGTGAGAGCACTGAGTTGCTAAGTGTTACCTCAGATTGTAAAAATAAGAGAACTGGCTTTAATTAATATAATTTATCAAGTGAGAGGTCTATTGTCCAAAGGATTCAGTTTCTTTTACTTCAATTAAAATATCTTATTGGTTAGGTGCGTGTGTGGATTGTGACTAAAAGGTTGAGTTGTGAAACTCAACCAGTTGAGTCCAGCTGAATGCCATGTTGCTGCTCTCAAACATTCTTCATGAGACAAAACAAGCATACGATAATACTGCATTTCAAAAGGAAATACTTTCATTCCTATTATACTTTTCAGAAACATTCAAGTGCTTCACAGTCAATGCAGTCCATTTTGAAAAAA
Organism: Chiloscyllium plagiosum; assembly: GCF_004010195.1. NCBI lineage: Eukaryota > Metazoa > Chordata > Chondrichthyes > Orectolobiformes > Hemiscylliidae > Chiloscyllium > Chiloscyllium plagiosum. The sequence goes on from NC_057751.1 coordinate 2,180,706, forward strand.
ATGCGTTACTTTTGCAGTATCAGAAAAAGCACAGCCAATTTGCACAGAGAGAGCTCCCAGAAATGTCACCTGGTCAGAGAGCAAGTGCCGTAGAGAGAGAAATTCATGCACAGCTAACATCTTACTCTCAGAGAAATTATAAGACTCTCTATCAAAGGTACCTTTTCATGTGAAACACACTCGCAGTTAAAAGAAAGAAGACAACCCAGGAAAATCCTCAGCTGGAAAAGTGAAGACACAGAACAAGACAGCGGCTGTATGGTTTTGAAATTAAGCTGATGCAATTTTAATAAGTACCTTATTGATATAGCATATTGGTATAGAGTTGGAGGCAGATAGTAAGCAGTTAAGAGAAAGGGGGCTCAGAGTTGTGAATAGTTTTTGTTTAATGTTCACTTTTAGAATCAGAAAATAAATTGATGTTATTTTCTTTAAATGGTGGAATTTGGGAGTTCTCTGTCACTCATATTTTAACAGATTAAGAGGCAAGGTGAGTTTTTCTGGGTATTTAGTTTAATTAATAGAAAAGGTTTGCCTCTGTGTCATAACACTTCATAACATGCTTCTGTGTTACTGACCGAGAGGTAAATATTGGCCAGGACTCTGGGAATAACTCCTCTGCGTTGTGTGGAATTTTTTACATGTACTAAGGCAGGCAGGTGGAACCCCGATTTCACACTGCTTCTCAAAGACTGCATCCCCAACAGTGCAGTGCTCCCTTAGTACTGCAATGGTCATTCAGTTCTAAATTTCTGCGCTTATCAACTTCATGAAGCTGGAGCTGTGCTAAAGACTGAACATGGCTAGCTTTGCATGATAGAAGTAGGCTATTCAGCCTATCCAAGAAAATGTTTAAACAAAGAAAATACGACACAATGTGATTGACAAAACAAACAACTGTCGTCTCTCTTCACTGGCAATGATAGAGAAATTCTGTATTTTTCTGCATTGCCATTTCCACACATGATCTGATGATTTAAAAAACATTTGTGGGTGTGGACATCATGAGCTTTGTGCTTTGAAATTCCCTTCTTGCAGGTAGTGGTTTTTTCCACATATCTGCTGTGTTTGTCTTTCCAGATGGTCATGATGATGGGTCTGGAAGGTGCTGTCTGAGAATCTGAGTTGAATTTCTGGAGTGTCGCTTGGAACAGTACACACTGCTTCTACTGAGCATTAGTAGTGGAGCAAGTGAATGTTTGGTGATGCAGTGCCAACCAAGTAGGATGTTTTGTCCCAGATGGTGCTAAACTTCTTGTCCCAGATGGAGCAACTGCGAAGTATTCCATCACCTTCCTGAACTGCACCTTATAGGTGGTGCACAGAATTCCTTCTGTGCAGGAGCGTAGTTTTTCACTGCAGGTTTCAGAGCCTTTGATCTACTTTTGCAGCTACAGTACTTAGATAGCAACTGATGAAAATGTGTTGCTGGAAAAGCGCAGCAGGTCAGGCAGCATCCAAGGAACAGGAGAATCGACGTTTCGGGCATAAGCCCTTCTTCGGGCTTATGCCCGAAACGCCAATTCTCCTGTTCCTTGGATGCTGCCTGACCTGCTGCGCTTTTCCAGCAACACATTTTCAGCTCTGATCTCCAGCAGCTGCAGTCCTCACTTTCTCCTCCTACTTAGATAGCAAGCCCAGTTCAGTCTCCCCAGGATGTTCATGGTGGGGGGCATTCAGTCATGGTAATGCTATTAAATGGGAAATGGCTTGAGTCTGTCTTGGTGAAAAAGGTCATTGTCTGGCACTTATTTGTCATAAATGTCAGACCAAACCTGGATGTTATTTGGAAATGAATTGCTTCAGTATCTGAGAAGCCATGAATGGAACACTGGTGAACATCCCAATTCAGACCTTATGGTAGAGGGATGGTCATTGAGGAAGCAGCTGAAGATGGTTGGGCCTCGGATAATACCGCAAAGAATTCCTGCAGGGATGTCCTGTAGCAGAGATGACTGAACTCGAATGACCACAACCATGATCCTTTGTGTTTCTAACCAGCAGCATTGCCTTGTTTTTTGCTGGGGTTCCTTGATTCTATAGTGTTTTAAGTGCAACCTTGATGTCAAGGACAGTCACTCTCACTAAACCTCTGGAATTCAGCTCGTTTTTCCAAGTTTTAAACACAAAGTGAATCTTGTGGAACCCAAACTAAGCATCAGTGAGCAGGTTATTGCTTAGCAAGTGCTCCTTGGTAACACCTTTCAACCACTTTACTGATGATCGAGGGTAGACTGATGGCATGATGATTGACTACTTTGGATTTGTACGACTTTTTGTGGATGGGACATAGCTGGGCAATTTTCCATTTTCTTCGGGAGATACCAATGTTGTTGCAATATTGGAACGGTTTGTCTTGGGGCGCAGCAGGTTCTCGAGTTCAAGCTTTTAGTACTGTTGCAGGGCCTATCATCTTTGGAGAATCCAGTGCTTCCAGTCATTTCTTGATATCACATGAAGGGGATCAAATGCAGACTTTTCTCAGGAGATGCAAGGTTTGTGAAGGTTTGTAGGTCAGGTTGAGATTTAGGGTGTAGGTTTGCTCGCTGAGCTGTAGGTTTGATATCCAGACGTTTCGTTACCATCATCAGTGGCGACCTCCAAGTGAAGCGAAGCTGTTGTCTCCTGCTTTCTATTTATATCTTTCTCCTGGATGGGGTTCCTGGGGACATCACCACAAACCCCAGGAACCCCATTCAGAAGAAAGATATAAACAGGAAGCAGGAGACAACACTCGGAGGTCGCCACTGATGATGTTACCTAGCCAGGTAATGAAACATATGGATATCAAATGTACAGCTCAGCGAGAAAACCTACACCCTATTTCTCAGGAGAGTTATTTCTCTTGTTACGAGATGACTCAAAAATCAAATAAATAATTTCAACCTGTACAGTGGTTTGCGAGAATTGCCTCTTGACACTTTGCATCGATCATAGCCTCCTCCCAGCTTTGATTTGGAAGAGCCAGTGTTGGACTGGGATGTACGAAGTTAAAAATCACACAACAACAGATTACAGTCCAACAGGTTTATTTGGAAGCACTAGCTTTCGGAGCGCTGCTCCTTCATCGCCTGATCAACCACCTGATTTTTAACTTTGTCCTCCCAGCTTGTCTTGTTTGACTGCTGCAACTTTGCACACAACTGTGGATTTTTGACCAAATTTCCAAGGATGTTGCATCAGTGGAACCAAACTGACTTAGAGAAAATTCCCATTCATGATTCTACTTATCAGTTAATGGATAACTGGGACAGAATTAGCCATTGGGCATTGCAAATTGGTGTGTGTTCTTGGCACTGTAAAGTCAATCATTGTCAAATCTATTGATTAGCCAATTCCTTAGTTCATTAACTCGTCTAATTCTTTGAAATATAATTTAAGAAGACCTTATCAACTACTCTAATCCCTGAGAGACAGTGATGCTTTCAAACTTTCAAGAATCTCGATGCCTGTCTGAATGATTTAGGCTCTGACCTTAATAAATGCATAAGGGATTTTCCTAATTTTTTTTTGGATGGGTGGACTGGCCAGGCTAAAATTGCCTGTAGAGTCTAGGGATGTGCAGGCGAGGTGGATTAGCCATGGTAAATGCAGGGTTACATCGAACGTAGAACATTAAACTAATATGGCAGGGGACTGGGAACCAGAAGAGAAAACAAATAGGCAGCAAGGTGGAGACTGTAGACTGTAAGAATTATGAAGATAACATTAATAAAGGGAAGAATAGGCAGAGAGCAGGTAAGCGCAAAAGAACTGGTGGCCTGAATGCATCTACTTTAATGCAAGGAGTATAGAGTGTAAGGCAGATGAACTTAGGGGTTGGATTGGTGCCTGGGAGTATGACATTATTGCCGTCACAGAGACTTGAAGGAAGGGTATGATGATTGGCAACTAAATGTTCCAGGATATAGATGCTTCAGACAGGACAGTGAGGGAAGTAAAAGTGGGGGTGGAGTTGCATTGCTGGTCAGGGATGATATCACGGCTGTGCTAAAGGAGGACACTGTGGCAGTCTTGGGTGGTGAGGCATTATGGGTGGAGATGAGAAATAAGAAAGGTGCAGTTACATTGTTGGGGCTGATTTACAGACCTCCCAACAGTGAGCGTGAGGTAGAAGAACAAATAGGTAAACAGATTATGAATAGGTATAGAGGCAATAGGGGAGTGGTGATGGGAGATTTTAATTTTCCCAACATTGACTGGGATACACTTAGCGTCAAAGGTCTAGATGGGGTAGAATGTGTACGAAGCATCCAGGAGAGTTTTCTAGAGCAGTATGTCAATAGTCTTACGAGGGAAGGGGCCATATTGGACCTGGTACTGGGGAACGAGCCAGGACAAGTGGTAGAAATTGTGGTGGGGGATTTCTTTGGGAACAGTGACCACAATTCTGTAAGTTTTAGAATACTCGTAGATAAAGAAGAGAGTGGTCCTCAGGGAAGAGTACTATACTGGGCCAAAGTCAATTATGTCAAAATTAGGCAGGAGCTGGGAAATGTGGATTGGACACAGCTATTTGAAGGGAAGTTCATATTTGAGATGTGGGAGGCTTTCAAAGATAGGTTAACGGTAGTGCAGGATAGGCATGTCCCGTTGAAGGCAAAGGATAGGAAGGGCAAGATTCGTGAACTGTGGATGACAGCAGAAATTGTACGACTAGCCAAGAGGAAAAGGCAGCACGGTGGCACAGTGGTTAGCACTGCTGCCTCACAGCGCCTGAGACCCGGGTTCAATTCCCGCCTCAGGCGACTGACTGTGTGGAGTTTGCACGTTCTCCCCGTGTCTGCGTGGGTTTCCTCCGGGTGCTCCGGTTTCCTCCCACAGTCCAAAAAGATGTGCAGGGTCAGGTGAATTGGCCATGCTAAATTGCCCGTAGTGTTAGGTAAGGGGTAAATGTAGGGGTATGGGTGGGTTTCGCTTCGGCGGGTCGGTGTGGACTTGTTGGGCCGAAGGGCCTGTTTCCATACTGTAATGTAATCTAATCTAAAAGAACAGTATGGGCCCTGGAGGAATATCGGAAGAGTAGGACAAGTCTTAAACAAGGAATCAAGCGGGCGGAAAGGGGTCATGAAATAGCTTTAGCAAGCAGAATTAAGGAGAATCCCAAAACATTTTATCCTTATGTAAGAAGCAAGCGGGTAACTAGAGAAAGGATTAGTCCACTAAAAGAAAATGAAGGAAGGCTGTGTGCCGAACCTGAGAGAATGGGTGAGATTCTGAATGATTACTTTGCATCAGTGTTCACTGAGGAGAGGAACATGATGAATCTTGAGATTAGAGATAGAAGTTTGATTAGTCTGGATCACATTGGCATAAGTAGGGAAGATGTGTTGGGTATGCTAGAGGTTATTAAGGTGGACAAATCCCCAGGACCGGATGGGATCCATCCCAGGTTGCTGAAGGAGGCGAGAGCGGAAATAGCTGGGGCCATGACAGATTTCTTTGTGGCATCCTTAAATACAGGTGACGTGCCGGAGAACTGGAGGGTAGCTTATGTTGTGCCCCTGTACAAGAAGGGTAGTAGGGATATTCTGGGTAACTTTAGACCAGTGGGCCTGACGTCAGTGGTGGGGAAGTTGCTGGAGAGGGTACTAAGAGATAGGATCTATTTATAGTTAGAAAAGAATGAGCTTATCAGTGATAGGCAACATGGTTTTGTGCAGGGGAGATTGTGCCTTACCAACTTAGTAGAGTTCTTTGAGAAAGTGACCAAGTTGTTAGATGAAAGAAGGCTGTTGAGGTCATATACATGGACTTTAGTAAAGTGTTTGATAAGGTTCCCCATTGTAGACTAATGGAGAAAGTGAAGTCACATGGTGTGCAGGGTGTTCTAGCTAGGTGGATAAAGAACTAGTTGAGCAACAGGAGACAGAGAATAGTAGTTGAAGGGAGTTTCTCGAAATGGAGAAAGGTGACCAGTGGTGTTCCACAAAGGTCAGTGTTGGGGGCCACTGTTGCTTGTAATATACATTAATGATCTAGAAGAGGGCACTGTTGGTATGATCAGCAAGTTTGCAGATGACAAAAAGATTAGTGGAGTAGCAGAAAGCATAAGGCACTGTCAGAGAATACAGGAGAATATAGATAGACTGGAGAGTTGGGCGGTAAAGTGGCAGATGGCTTTCAATCCAGACAAATGTGAGGTGATGCATTTTGGCAAGTCTAATTCTAGAGTGAATTATACAATGAACGGAAGAGCCTTGGGAAAAGTTGATGGGCAGAGAGATCTGGGAGTGCAGGTCCATTGTACCCTGAAGGTTGCTGCACAGTTGGATAGAGTGGTCAAGAATATGGTATGCTTGCCTTCATTGGAACGGGTATTGAGTATAAGAGCTGGAAAGTCATGTTAAAATTGTACAAGACATTGGTTCGTCTGCATTTAGAATATTGTGTAAGTTCTGGTCACCACATTACCCAAAGGATGTGGACGCTTTGGAGAGGGTGCAGAGAAGGTTTTACGAGGATGTTGCCTGGTATGGAAGGTGCTAGCTATGAAGAGAGGTTGAGTAGGTTAGGTTTGTTTTCGATTGAGGGGGGACCTGATTGAGGTTTACAAAATTATGAAGGATATAGACAGGGTGGATAGAGACGAGCTTTTTCCCAGGGTGAAGGATTCAATAACCAGAGGTCATGCTTTCAAGGTGAGATGTGGAAAGTTTAAGGGGGGATACATGCGGCAAATACTTCACACACAGGGTGGTGGGCATTTAGAACGCATTGCCAGCAGAGGTGGTAGAGGCAGGCACGGGAGATTCATTTAAGATGCATCTGGACAGATGCATGAGTAGGTGGGGAGCAGAGGGATACAAATGCTTAGGAATTGACCGACAGGTTTAGACAGTAGATTTGGATCGGCTCAGGCTTGAAGGGCTGAAGGGCCTGTTCCTGGGCTATAGTCAGTCCACAGGTGGACTGACCTGTGGAACCAATCTGAGGCCCATCTAACCTACACTATTCCATTCTTGCCCATATGCCTATCCAATGACCATTTAAATGCCCTTAAAGTTGGCGAGTCTACCACTGTTGCAGGGAGTGTTCCATGCCCCTACTACTCTGAGTAAAGAAACTACTTCTGACATCTGTCCTAAATCTATCACCCTTCATTTTAAAGCTCTGTCCCTTTGTGCTCACCATCACTATCCAAGGAAAAAGGCTGTCACTGTCCAACCTACCTAACCCTCCGATTATCTTATATGTCTCAATTAAGTCACCTCTCAACTGTCTTCTCTTGAATGAAAACAGCCTCAAGTCCCTCAGCCTTTCCTCATAAGACCCTCCCTCCATACCAGGCAACATCCTAGTAAATCTTCTCTGAACCCTTTCCAAAGCTTCCCTTCCCACATCCTTCCTATAATGTGGTGACAGAACTATACACAATACTCTAAATGTGGTCATACCAGAGTTTTGTACAGATGCAGCACGATCTCATAGTTCTGAAACTCAATCCCTTGACCAATACAAGCTAACACACTGTTTGCCTTCTTTACAACCCGATTGAGCTGGGTGGCAACTTTCAAGGATCTAGGTACTTGGACACCGAGATCTCTCTGCTCATCTACACTGCCAAGAATCTTACCCTTAGCCCAGTACTCTGCATTCCTGTTACTCCTTCCAAAGTGAATCACCTCATACTTTTCTGTATTAAACTCCATTTTCCCGCCTCAGGCGACTGACTGTGTGGAGTTTGCACATTCTCCCCGTGTCTGCGTGGGTTTCCTCCGGGTGCTCCGGTTTCCTCCCACAGTCCAAAAACGTGCAGGTTAGGTGAATTGGCCATGCTAAATTGCCCGTAGTGTTAGGGGTAGGGGAATGGGTCTGGGTGGGTTGCGCTTCGGCGGGTCGGTGTGGACTTGTTGGGCTGAAGGGCCTGTTTCCACACTGTAAGTAATCTAATCTAATCTAAATTTGCCACTTCCCAACCCAGCTCTTCACCACTATCCACAACTTTACCGATCTTAGTGTCATCTGCAAATTTACTAACCCAACCTTCTATGTCCTCATCCAAGTCATTTATAAAAATGACAAAGAACAATGGACCCAAAACAGACACTTGCGGTACCACACTAGTAACTAAACTCTAGGACGAATATTTCACATCAACCACTACCCTCTGTCTCCTTTCAGCTCACCAATTTCTGATCCAAACCACTAAATTCATTGGGTTTGATAATGGGTTTATGGGGATGTAAGTGGGGCACGAGAGTCTGGGGGATGCTCTTGAAGGTTGGTGTAGATTTGATGGACCAAATGGCCTTTATCTTTACTGTAGGGACTCTATGATTTTTGCATATAATGTAACAGCCAGAGCAAGCCATTCCAAAATTTGCTGCAGCAACTCAGCCAGGTACCTTCACCAGCATCCCCCAAACCCATGACCCCCATCTCCCATAAGGTCAAGGACAGCAGATGCAAGTTCCCCACAAAGCTACATATCATCCTGACTTGGAAACATAATCCCTTTCTTCAGTGTCATCAATGATTAAGTGCTGACGTGCAGCTCTCGAATCCAGTGAAGCCCAGTGTCTAAGGAAGAGACATGGCATGCATTCTCATTGAGGCAGTCCATGATGGAGCAGTTTGTAAGGAAATTTCAAAGCTCAATCTTTGAAAATGAAGAGGTGGAATGTCTCTTAAAGAAGAAGAGTTTTAATAAGATTTGATGACCCCCAATGTTGCTCATGTCTGAAATATTGTTGAAAAATTTGGGGATTTTGTCTTGACTACACTTGCAATTTTCTATATTTCATGAGACAGAACAGAGGAACAATGTTGTGCCAAACATGATGCCAAATTAAACTCCTCCCTTCTGCCTGCCCATTTCATGCATATTCATGTGATTATTTAAAAGTCTGTTAAAGGCCTCTATCATATCGATCTCCACCACCACCCATGGTGGCAGCACATTCCACATTCTTATCTCTCTGTGTAAAAAAACTTGCCCCTCACATCTGCTTTGAACTTTCGCCCTCTCACCTTAAATGCATGCCCTCTAGTTTCAGACATTTCAATTCTTGAAAAAAAGATTCTAACTGTCAACTCATCATTTTATCGATTTCTATCAAGTCTCCCCTCAGCCTCTGCTGCTCCAGAGAAAACAACCCAAACTTGTCTAGTTTCTTCTTATCGTTCATACCCTCTAATCCAGGCATCCTGCTAAACCTCTTCTGCATTCTTTTCAAAGACTCCACATCCTTCCTGCAATGTGGCGACGAGAATTGAACATACAGCTGCAACATGACATCCTGACTCGAGTACTCAATTCCCTGATCAATAAAGGCAAGTATGCCAAACGTCTTCTTTAACACCCTACCTACTTGTATGGCTATTTTCAGGGAGCTACTTAACCACTTGAGAAACTTCTACGCTGTCCATATTTGGCCCATACTAGTTCTGGATGTTCGAACTTAAGTTGTGTGTTTGCATTATATCGACTATGTATATAGTCAATTGTCCCACTGTTCTAACTTTGTAAAGTAGGGTTCATTTTGTTTATTTTGTCTGCCACAAAGTCTCAGAAGGATGGTGGCAAAGTGACTCAGCAGCTGACAGCAATGGGGTCTGAGATCAAGACTGTTCAGCTTTCTCTTTTCAGTGCTTGTAGCTGTATCATGAATGAGACAATATAGTGTTCAACACAAATCATCCTAGTCAACTGGAAAATTGACACTTTCTACTCAGAGATTTTCCAGCCTTCATTGAACAACATCAACTTGCATTTCTATGGCATCTTTAATATCGAAAACATCCCATCAAGCTTCACAGGGGTAATTATCACAGAGTCATTAAGGGAGATATTGGGACATGTGATCAAAAGCAAGTGAAGAGGGAGATTTTTAAGATAGTTTTCTGCTAAAATGGGAATAGTTTTTGGAAGGAATTCTTGAGGTGACGCCCCAGGCAAATGAAGACACAGCTGCCAATACTGCAGAAATTAAAATTTGGGATGCATAAAATTCAGGGTTCAGGGACACTGGAAAATGTGGGGCTGCAAGAGGTTACTGAGATCGGGAGGGGTAAGACCATGGAAGAATGTGAAAGAAAGGATGAGAAATTAAAATGAGGTGTTGTCTTTTTGCAGCCAATGCAGGTCAGTGAACATGGAAACCTTGGCTTTCATGTGACTCAGGAGGTTTTCTCACACAGCCTGTTGAGAGCAGATGACAGCGCAGTACTTTGATGCAGATGCCAAAACCACCTGAATTAGATTTGTGGTAGATCATCAAAATTTGCCTTTTAAAATACTATGCGTGAGAATTTTGATGAAACAACATGGCCTCATGAACTCGTTTTAGGAAAAACACAATATAGACCACATCCTCCCTGTCACTCATTGAGGATGTTAGTGAAGGTCAGAGTCATGAAAATATTGAAACAAGGAACAGGCGTAAGTCATTCAGTAAGATCATAGCTGACCCTCCATCCCAATGTCATATTCTCATTTCCTCTCCATACCACTTGGTGCCATTTAACATACAAAAAAAATTATCCATCGCTTTCTTGAATACACTCAGTGACCCAGCCTCCACAGCACTCTGTGGAGTGAACTACATAGATTGACTGCCCTCTGAATGAAGAAATATTCCTCTGCTCAGTCTGATCTGCATACTGAGCCTTATCTGGACTCCTTTACCAGGAAAGCATCATCCCTGCATCTCAACCGTTATCATTTTAGACATTTCAATCAGATCCTCTCTCATTCTTACAAACTGTGGTGAACACAAGCCCAGTCGAACTAATCTGTCCTGATAGAACAGTCCTGCCATTCCTAATATCAGTCTTGTGAAGCGTCTCTGCACACCCCTTGGGCAAATCTCAGTTTTCTCATTATTGAAGAAGTGCGAAGTTCAAAAAACTTCCTTGAGAGAAGGAACCGCATCCTAACGTTGCAAAAGTATGCCTGGTACCTGAAACAGGGTTGCTAGACCTTCCATCTGTTGTAGCTGTAAATTAAGGTCTTTATCTGTTCAGCAGAGATGGGTGAACATTTATTTCTGGGATCAAGTCAAGATTTTTGGGGTAAAGATTTCTCTTTTCACAAACTATAAACATTTGGACATTGTTAATTGAGTTTCTTGTGGACATGTTGCTGTAGTTTGGATTGCTCACCCTTGTGCACTCTCACTCAAAGGTAAAAGCAAACTTAAAAATCACATAATAGGTTATAGTCCAATAGGTTTATTTGGAAGTACATGCTTTCGGAGCGCTGCTCCTTCGTCAGGTAGCTAGTCTGACACTAGCTACCGAACGAAGGAGCAGTGCTCCGAAAGCTAATATTTTCAATTAAACCTGTTGGACTATAATTTGCTATTATGTTATTTTTAACTTTGTCCACCCCAGTCCAATGCTGACACTCCACATCAAGGTAAAAGCAAGACAGATGGAGGAAATGGGAAGGCAAGAAGGAATGTTTTGAATATGGTTGGGGTTCAGCAGAATGTGCTATACTTGGACTGTGGCATTGAACTGGACCAACTATTAAACTATACCAACTGTACAATGGGGATGCTTGATGCCAACATTGCATGTTTGAGGTGGAAGGTTTCCAGAACTAACATCCTCTGAGGAATGCAAAGATGAATGCCTCATTGAAAAGGAAACAAACTGATATCAATTTGTGGGAAAAGTGTATCAACCACCATGGAGGCCACAATGCAGTCAGAAACTGATTGTATAAAGTTTGCTGAGAAGCAACAAAAGTGGAAGGAGAGCAGAACTCAAATAAACAAGCATCAGAACTAGTTTATTTTATTAATTTCGGAGATGTGGGTATCGTTGGCTGGGTCAGCATTTATTGCTGATCCCCAGTTGTCTTGAGAAGGTGGGATGTCTTCTTCAATTGCTGTAGTCTCTTTGATGGATATACACCAACAATGCTATTGGGGAGTTCTGGAAGTCTAACCCAATGACAGTGAAAGGACAGTGATGTATTTCCAAGTCATGGTGTTGAATGACTTCCAGGAGGATATGGTGCTGTTCCTTGTATATGCTATTCTTATTCTTCTCGACAGTGGTGGTGGTGGGTTTGGAAAGAGCTGCCAAAGGACCACCAGTGAACATATGACATCTTGTAAATGGTGCGTACTGCTGCTGTTGTGTATCAATGTGAAGCGAGTTAGTATTTCAGTAGATGGTATCAACTCACAGGCTGCTCTGCCCTGGATAGAGTTGACCACTTTAGTGTTATTGGAGCTGCACTCATCCAGGCAAGAGGGAAATATCTCATCATACTCTTCTTATAACACAGAGTAAACACCCCTGCTTAATTTAACCCAGTAACACAGAAAAGATTTATCTCATGCAGTAATCTGTGAAAGTTTGGGAGGCCAAGAACAATCCGAAAGGTCACGATTTAAAATAAAAATTAACAACTTTATTTCTTAAAATATAACAGAGATTAATTAAAGTAATTAAATAATTAAAGTAATTAGAGAATAAATAAAGTATAACAGAGAATGATTAACTCACAACTATTTACCACTCCTTTCTCTCTTTTACTTTCTCTTCTACAATACTAGTCTGATAAAACCCCTGATTAAGATTTACCAAAAATTCATATTTTGAAACCAGCCAGCTGTCAAATCTTTTCTTTGTATCTTCCTCTGTCTTCTTTTCTTCTTCTTAGTGAATTCTGTTTCACAAGTCATTGATGGATAAAGGTACCTTTAAGTGAGCTATTCTCCGGGCAGTCTGCGTGTGTTGGTGGCTTGGCAGTTCTCCCTCAAATGTTAAATTTTCCCCAGTCTTATACCCCAAAGCATCAGATGGTGTCATTGGCTTTTATTACTGTCAATATTCCAAAATCAAACTTGATTGGAGTTTGGTATTTTTCGGGATATAATTTAAACTGATTGGCCAAATTCAAATTTGTTTTTTTTTTGACTCCAGGCAACCAGCTACACTAGCTGCTGGATGAAAAGTTTACGTTGTATCTTGTTCAGAATACTTAGTGCTGTCAGGTAGTTCTGTGAGCTTTTAAGTTTCTTAAGGGTACAGTACCCCCCTGACACCTTCATAACACTCTTGATTTCCAGCTTCAAGATAGTGTACTGGGTTTGGGGAGTCAGATGATTTACTTGCTGCAGGTGTACTTGCCTCTGACTTGCTTCTGCAGCCACAGTATTCACATGACTAAACTAGTTCAGTTTTTCATCAATGGGAACCTCAGATAAAGGAAAAATCACTACAGTTCGAGAGGACCATAAAGCTGCTCGGGTTAACCTGAGAATCTACAAACCTCATGTGAGGGGCAAGGTTGAGAAATAATGATATGTTTGCAGTCACTTTAGCTAGTGTGAGAATTTAATCTGTGCTCTTTGCATCAGGTTACATTGTAAATCAGCTGTCCAGCCAACTGAATGAACAGTAACCTCCAGGACATCAATAGTACAAGATTCAGCAATGGTAATATCAGTGAATATCAAAGGGCAATAGTTAGTTTCTTCCTTGTTGGGTCATTGCCTGGCACAATGGTAATTGCTACTTGTCAGCCCAAGCCTGAATATCATCAATGTCTTCCTGAGTATTTGAGCAGACGTGAATGGTGCTGGACATTGTGTCTAATCAGTGAACAGCCCCTTTTGATGGTAGGAAGCTCACTGATAAAACAGGAGATGAATTACCTGAGGACACAAAGATCATGAAGTCAGTCAGACATCAACTGCATTTTGAGGGACAGTTGATGACAGCAGTCAGTACAAAAGAAATTCTCAGAAAATATCAGTGTCCATACTGTGATACTGAATGTAGTCATTGATGGAAGAATAATTTGATATCAATACAAAATGCTCATGCAATCGTTAGAAAAACTTATTTTTCGAACCAGTGCTCGTGACAATGCTTTCAACACCAACTTGTTCACATTGTGTAACACAATAATTTAAACTAGTCGAGATCTAAAGAGCTGAAGTTGATTATTCTTTGTGAAATACTTGACACCATCATCTGTATTGAGGTTCCTCACTTTACATTTATAAGTTACACACTGGGCTAACTTTTCACTTATTTCCTATGTTCTTACCTTTTCTCTTATTGTATTCTAACCTGATGAGATTATGGAGCCTTCAGTCTGGTTACCATTAGCCACTGGAGGACCTTTGACAGTGGCAGTCAGCGTTTTGGTCTGTTTTTCTGAATTTATGTAACATGAATGTCACTGGCAAAGCAGTTATTGTATTTTCTGCCTCCCTAATTAACAAGGAAAATGCAGTGGTGAGCCATTTTCTTGAGCTGCTGCAGACGATGTGGTATGTCCACTGTAATGGGAAGAAGAGAGTTCCAGGAATATGACCCACTTACCGAGAAGGAGTGGTGAAATATTTCTAAGTCAAGATGGTAGGCAGCTTGGACAGGAATTTACATATGCTGTCCTTGCCTTTTTGGCCAGTAGAGACCATGAGTTTGAAAGATGCTGTCAAGAGAGTCTGTGAGTTCTGCATTGCATCTTAAAATCGTCCATACTGCTGTCACTGCGCAATGGTAATGGTGCTAAGTGAACATTTAAAGAGTTAGTTTGGATGTCAGTAAATTGGCTGCTCATCTTGAATGATATTGAGCCTCTTGAATGCTATTATAGGTGCGTTCAACCAGATATCCTTCTGTGCAATACTTGGTTATTTGCCCTGATTCTTTGCAACCAGAACTCAGGAGTCAGAGTGCAAAGTGCCCAATGAATGGTTGGTTGAATATAACAAAGTGGTGTCTATCTTGTTCCAGATCAAAGGAACAGCCAGTTCTTCATAACTTAAACGTCATCATTTCTAAAAACAGAAATTGGCAAAGGAACAAAAATAGGCCACAACTTTACTTTTGCAATTTGGAAAATGAAAATCTGTATTGATAATGATCTTTCATGGACCTTTAGATTGTAGAAATTCTGCAGAGGATTGGAAAGCTGCTAATGGAACACTTTTACTTCAAAAGGGAAGGAGAAGAAATACAGGGAACTACAGGTCAATTAGCTCTGAGTATAATTTCTATTACTGTCATTGGGAAAAATGTAGCTTCTATTATTAAGGATGCAACAGCAGAGCATCTGGAAATGCATACAATTAAGCAGAATCAGCATTGAGGGAAGTCATACCTAACAAGTTTACAAGAATTCTTTGAGGAGATAACAGACAGGAAAAATAAAGGAAAAGCAATGCGTATCATACATATGGACTTTTAGAAGACTCTTGATAAGGTACCACATGCGGGCTGTTTAATAAGAGAGAGTCCATGACATTAGAAGTGGTACATTAGGATGGAGGATTGGCTAATGAATTGAAGACAGAGAATTGGGATAATGGGGGCACTTTCAGGTTGGGAACCCATAATTTGTGGTGTACCTTCAGGATCAGTGCAATTATTTACAGCATTCAATCATGACTTGGATGTGGAAAGCAAATGAACTTTAACCAAGTTTGCAGGTAACACAAAAATACATGAGAAGGCAAGCAGTGAGAATGATGCAATGAGTCTTCAGAGGGATAGAGGCAGGTTAAGTGAGTGAGCAAAAACATGGCAGATAGAATATAATGTGGAGAAATATGATGATATGTATTTTGGCAGAAAGAATCGAAGAGCTGAATATGATTTAGATAGAAAGAGCCTGGTGAAAGCTCCAGAACAGAGACATGCACAGGTCCTCATCAATGAATCACAAAAAGCTAGCATCTAAGCTCAGCAGATAACAGGGAAGGCAAAGGGAATGCATATCTTTATTTCCAAGGGAACAGAGTATGAAAGTGAGGAGGTTTTGCTCAAACAGTACAACACTAGTCAAATCACAGCAGGAACACTGTGAACAGCTTTGGGCCACTTATTTATGGAAAGACATACTGGCATTGAGGGCAGATCAAAGAAGGTTCATGAGGCTGATACTAGGTATGGAGATAATGCCTTATGAGGAGAGACTGACGAGATTGCGCCTGTAATTGCTGGACTAAATAAGAATGAGAGGCAACCTTACTGAAACTTACATGATGCATAAGAAGTCTTGACAGAATAGATGCAGAAAGGTTGTTTTTCCTTGAGAGAAATGAGGATTAGGGGGTATACTCTAAGGAGAAAGGGTCACAAATTTAAGCCAGAGTTGAGGAGGAATTTCTTCTCTCAGCAAGTTGCAAATCTGTGGAATTCTTCATTGCACAAGGGCTTTTGATACTGTCACATTAAGTGTATTCAAGGCTGAAATAGACAGATTTTTAATGAGTAATAGAATCAAGGGTTATGGGGAAAAGTCAGGAAAGTCAAATTGAGGATTATCAGATTAGTTATGATCTCAGTGAAAAGTGCAATAGATTCGATGTACTGAATGACCATTTTTCTGCTGTGATATCTTATGATCTGATGGTCTGAGAGATCATTTCGAGAAAACAAGGTCAGTTTTCTTTTGTCAGCATGATGGATTAAGAAGTCACTCTAGGCATTTTCTTCTATTCGCCCAGTTGAATTACTTCTGCTGACCTGCACGCCTCAAAAAATACAAATGGGATTTGAATTAACTGAAGCAAATAATGAATGAATCATTCGGTTATACACAGCATGATGTACAAATACCACTGAATAAGTTCCAATTCGAATGCATTCCATGAGTTTCATATCATCAGTCAGAAACCTGTGGTGGCTACCTCACATCAGATTTTTTTTTGCTGTTTTACACCTTCAACTCTACCAATCTAAGTGTCCATCTTCCTTTCCAACCCTCGTTCTGTGATGAACATCACTATCAAGGTTAAAGGATTAGGTGCAAAGACAATGTAAATCGTCAAGCAACAACAAAGCTAAGCTTGTATTTTAAAATTGAAATGTTATGAAAACACCATTACATGCAGGTCAATAATCTGCTCTCATTTACACAATTTTATCTTTGTGAAATGATCTTCTGATGAAAGAGTGTTTAATGAAAGTGATGATAAATCCCATGAAATCCTGCTGTTCTCGTTCACTGTGAGCTGACTTTCTTGTGTTAAAACAATTTGACTACGAAGATGAAAGTGCTGGCATCAAAGAATTTTTGATTTCTGTTTCATACTGTTCTCTCAGCTTCAAATGATATTCTTCAAATTAGAGTAACTCAAAGACTGATGCAATACCAGAATATAATTGGGAAAATTACTTTCAATGGCCATAAAATGAAAAGTCATTAAAGGAAGAAGATGATTGTCTCTTCTCTGCAGATTCTCATATTGAATTTGTACACATTTTCGTCTCTTGACTGAAGTCTCATTTTTGCTGATTTGTGATAAATTACTACTTGTACAGTGGAGGCTAAATTTTGCTATTTACACAAGCTCATCTGTAGGTTATTTACTTCTCAAATTCATACAGTTCAGTCATGTCTTTGTTGCCTTTATTGCAGCAGAGATGAAGATGACCTATTGCAAAAGTACAGGGTGTTGAGAATGCACCCCCAATACTGTGTGTGGATTTGTTACCCTACCTTAAGTTAAGGGAGATAGTTAGAAGGAGAGGAGACTCACTCAGCTAGTTCCTGGAATGAAGGGGTTTTATTATAAGCCAGGATTGAAGAGATTGAGTCTATACTTACTGGACTTAACAGAAGAAGAGGTGATCCTGTTGAAACATGTAAGGTTCTGAAGGGGAATGAAAGCAAAATACTGCAGATGCTGGAGATCTGAAACAAAAAACAGAAAGTGCTGTGAAAAGTGAGTCGGTCGTGCATCAACTGTGGAGAGAGAAACTAACTGCAAATAAGTCACTGGACTCAAAATGTCAACTTGTTGTTCTCTCCACAAATGCTTAGTGTGTCCAGCAAAATTCTGAGTGGTTACATTAACTATACAGTAAATCCTCTATATCTGTGAAATCACGAATCACAAATTCACCTATCCATGCCAAAAAATAAATAACAACAAAAATCAATAACCAAAGGCAAAAATTCCATATCCAAAATATTTTTAACCATTTTAACGAGCTCCACACTCGTGAATGTCAACTTGTGGCAGTTGTCAGCAATGGAACCCTCAAGGACATGGAAGAATGACTGGACATCCTCACACCCTGCTTCCTGTAAAGTCTCCATTCCATTCTTCCAGTTTGACGACCTCTGTCATACCATTCATTGTGGACCAGGCCAGACCCCCTTAAAAATGTTTCAAGAAGGTAACCTAGACCCTAATTTTTTTTTACTTTAAAAGCAGAACATCAATTGAAAATTCCAGGTGTGATGCAGCTGGTCAAACAACTCCGCTTTAGGTAAAACAGAATTTATTTAAACACTACAAAATAAAACAGAATTTAGAATAGCAATGTTTGAGAAGATCTGTAGCTCAGGTTGATGATAAGTATGTAAGTCAGCTCGCTGAGCTTGAAGATTTGTAGTCAGATGTTTCATCACCAAACTAGATAATATCATCAGTGAGAGTCTCTGGTGAAGCGCTGGTGGTATGTCCAGCCTCTCTCTTTATAGGTCTTGGTTTCTTAACGTGGGTAATGTCATTTCTGGTTCTTTTTTTTTCAAGGGAAAGTAGATGGGATCTAAATCGATGTGCTTATTGATGGAGTTCTCATTAGAATGCCATTCCTCCAAGAATACTCATGCATATCTTTGTTGCGCCTGACCTAGGATGTGTGTGTTGTCCCAGTCAAAGTGGTGTCCTTTTTTGTCTGTATATATGGAAACTAGTGGTGGTGTCTTGTGGCCAGTTGTAAAAATCACTACATCGGACAAACTAGCAGGAAACTTGCCACCAGGATACATGAACACCATCTAGCCACAAAAAGACACAACTTACTATCACTAGTTTCCGTTCACACAGACAAAGAAAGACATCACTTTGACTGGGACAACACACACATCCTCAGAGAGGCGCAACAAAGACATGCATGAGAATTCTTAGAGGCATGGTATTCTAACGAGGCATGGCATTCCATCAATAAACACATTTATTTAGATCCCATCCCATCTTCAACCCTATTATCACCTATTGAGCTTTTCTGAAACCAAAAGATTTGATCTGGACAGGTAAATTCTCCACATTTGGATCACAATAAAGCGATGGTGTTAGGGAATAGATGAAACTGCTTAACTAGGTGGAGGTGGATACTGCAGATGCTGGAGATTACTGACAAGATTAGAATGGTGCTGTAAAAAGCCCTTCACGAAACATTGATTTTCCTGCTCCTTGGATGCTGCCTGACCTACTGTGCTTTTCCAGCATCACTCCAATCTTGAAACTGCTCAACTGTATGTCTAAAGATCTTTCAAAATGTATTAAAAATCTTTTGCTGTCTTGGCTTGTTTTATTTCATTCACTTTCGTGTAATACACTAATGTTTTATGAGAGTCACAGGGCTGTATAGCACAGAAACAGATCCTTTGGTCCAACTTGTCCATGTTGACCAGAAATCCAAAATTTATCTAGTCCCATTTGCCAGCATTTGGCCCATATCCCTCTAAATCCTTTCTATTCATGTACCCATTCAGATGCCCTTTTAATTGCAGCAACCTCGACCACTTCTCTGGCAGCTTATTCCATACATACACCACCCTCTCCATACAAAGGGTACCCCTTAGGTTCCTTTAAACTTTTTCCCCTCTCACCTTAAACCAATGACCTCTAGTTTTAGACACCTCCACCCTGGGGAAAAGACTTTCACTATTCACCCTATCAAACCCTTCATAATGCTATAAACTTCTAAAAAAGCCATCTAATGTCTCTGCAATCTCAGTACAAACACAATGGGCCAAAGGGTCTCCTTCTGCATGGGAGTGATGCTGGAATGCTGACAAAGGAGGGAAAATACATGATTTCTGCGCTGCAGTGCCCACAGCTGAGCACAGTACCATCAGACTTTTCCATCTGGTAATGAAAGTTGGGGTCTAATGTCAAGACCTTGAATGTTTTGACAATCAAGAAGAAATCAGAGCACATGAAAAAAAAACGCCCAGCAGCTAATCAACACCCCCTGATAACACCTCAGCTCGATGTCATTCCCTGTCAATTCTGCTAATAGGCTAAGCAGAAGAAGTGGCTGGTATTGCGCCCAGAATGCTGAAAAGTGCCCAGCATTTGGTGAAACAGTGACCCCAGTTGTAAGATTGCATAATGTAGTATTTAAGTAGGCAAGGGTGTGGAGTGCGGGTGAGGATGACTGGGCTGATAATGTGGTAGATCATTAGCTTGTGTTGAGAGACTCACAGTGAATGAGTTGAAAGAGATTGGCATGTAGGCAGAAACAATGAAAGATGAGTGTTGATACCAGTGTAAAGGAAAGGCGAAATTGACGCCATACATGATAGATCTCAGAACCTTGGCAGATTTAATGTTGGAGCTTGATTTGAACTCTGTGATGGGTTAAATTTCCATCTGGCATGTCAGGACAATGCAAAGCAGAAATCAACAAACCAAACAGAATAAAACAGAACCACGATTGCTGGAATTCTGAAACTATTTCTGAAGAAATTGCAGGAGAAACTCAGAAGATCATTTTTAAAGAAAATCTGAGGCCTTTGCTTTGTAAATGATCACATTGTTAAATTATAAAAAATGTCCAAGCCAGATTTCATTCTGTAAACCAGTAGTAATATCAACTTGGATGATAACAAAGTTTCAAACTAGGAGGCACAAATTTAAAAGTAGGGGTCTGGCCGATGAGGAACTTCTTCTCTCAGAGGATCATTAATCATTGGAATTCTTTTCCTCAGAGAGACTGAGTCAGGTTGATTTTTGATCAATAACGTAGTTTGGGTTATACGGTCAGGCAGCAAAGTGAAAGGAAGGGATTTTCCTTTATTTGTAAATATGAAAAAGCTATGTGCCATCATCCATTAGAGATTTTGGTTGTGTCAATTTGTGCACTCTTACCCTCTCTTAAGAAAGCAGTTTAGATTGGCATTTGGAACTAAACAAGTATACAGTTTGCAGGAAGCTACTTGATGGTCTAAATGAGAAGTGAAAGGAGAGGTGGCAGTTGATGGCTTCCTGTTGAATGCATTTCAACGTTCAGCTATTTGATAAATTAAGGTTGTTTTGTTCATAATCAACCCTGTAGTTAGATATCCCAACATTAAATGAGTTTTGTATGCTCAATGTTATGCGTTTAACAATAAACAAATCTGCAACAGAGGAAAACTACACAGCAAGATCGAAGGCAACATTTCTTTATGAGTGCAACAGTTTCTTCAGTTCTCTCAAAGTACAATTCAGTGCTTTTCCTACAGAGTAAGCACCTGCAGGTTGCTCTTCCAGATAACGCATTCATTTTAGCCAGAGAAGCTTTTCTAGTATTATTCATGTCAGTTTTTTGCTGATCTATAAATAACCTCTCTTTTGAACTCCAGTGTTTATGCTGCAAACATTTTTGCTAACATGGAGAAAATACACAGTGGGATAAAATAACCAGGTTATTGAAGCGAAGTCTGAGTGAAGAGCTGATTTACCACAAGCTGTTCGGAAAATCCACTGGCAATATTAAAATTATGATAAAAGCCTTTCAGTAATTTTAACAAATAATAATTTGTCTCAGATTGTGAGCAATGGTAACTGAGCTGCATTTTTTGCTGTGATGCCTCCATCTTCAATGACTGCAATGCCAGCTGACAGGACATCAACAATAAACTACAAAGTCTTAAAAAACAGATTCATGTGGTGTGTGTTACTAACAAGGCTACCATTAGTAGTCCATTCCTTGATAACTTGAGGATTGGAGTCACAAACTAGTTCCAGGTGGGAGGGGTGGCAGGTTAGCATTTTTAAAAATCAGTGAGCCAAATGGACTTTGACAGTGTACTTGCAGCTTTCAGAATGATCAGTTGAAATGAATCCAATTTCACTTGCTCAGAACAGAAACTCACTGATCTGAGTTAAAATCACACAACACCAGGTTCTTGTCCAACAAGTTTATTTGGAAGCATTAGCTTTCGGAGCGCTGCTCCTTCCTCAGGTGGTTTTGGGTATAAGAACAGCACTCCTAAAGCTAGAGCTTCCAAATAAACCTGTTGGACTATAACATGGTGTTGTGAAATTTTTAACTTTTAACACCGGCTCCTCCAAATCATCACTGCTCGGAGTTCATATGATCATGCCAATATACAGGGGAACCTCGATTTTCCGAACGAGATGGGTGGGCACTATTTCGGTTGGATAATCAATTATTCGGTTAATCGATTAAATGTCTTTCCTCTGGGACTCTGAGTTTTTAAAGTCTGCTCCCCGTTCAGGAGACTGCAGAAGCACACAGCGCGCAAGCCCCCCCCCAACCCCAAAAGTGCCCCTGTCCAACACCTCCCCCTGCCTGCCCCTCAACCCCATCCAACACCGTCTCTAACCATCCAACACCTCCCCCCGCCCCTGTGCACCCCCCACCCCCTCTCCAGGGCAGCTGGACTGGACATCAACATTGGGGGTTTAGGGTACACCCCTTTGTATAAATCCAGGGAAAGTGTGGGGAGAGAGAGAGGGCGGGAGGTCAATCATTTGGAGACGGTGCCTATTTAATCACTGTAAACAAAAGAGACGATCACTGTTGGAAACACATCTTTGATGTAATGTTTCTATTGGGACCTCGCGACCTCCTTCGGATCATCCGAATTTCGGATAATTGGTATTCAGATAATCGAGGTTCCTCTGTAATCTTCTAATTGGCTGGAAGAGATGCCTCAAAGATAACAATGCAAAAAAAAACCAGTCACGACCTCAAGACACCAAAAGTGGATGAAGTAACTTTGAAGTGCATTTGCCACAGTGATGTCAGAGATGCAGTAACAAAGTCTGTGCACAGCAGGATACCACAAACAGCAATGACAAAACAATCAGACAATGTATTTTTCAATTCTGTTGGTTGAAAGTGGAATAGTGACCAGGATGGGAGGAATACCCCTGCTTATCCACCAAATAGTTATAGTGGGACCTTTTACATCCATGCAACATCTGAAATATGGGAGTTTCACCAGTGCAGTACAGCAGCCTACCATGATTCCATTACCAAATAATGCGGCTTCTATTAACTTTACTTTGACAATCGTCAAAAGGAAAAGGTTCAACATCATATTCTTAATTCTGAAATGCCAAAGACGAGGTCATAAGAATTAGGAGCAGCAGTGGGTCTTTTGGCCTTCTGAGCTTCTGTCATTTGAAAAGAATATGGCTGATCTCACAGTTGCTGTTAATTCATCTTACTGCCCACCTTAATTCCCTCATCAATCAAAAATCTGCAGAACCCTGCAATGAATATACACAATGACCTGATTTCCAATGCTATCTGCAGAGGAGAGTTCCAAAAACTAATGATTCTCTGAGAGAAAAACATTTCTCCTCATCTCAGTCTCAAATGGGCAACTCTTAGTTTTTAAGTAGTGTCGCCTCATTATCGAACTTTGAAAAGTACACAAAGGTTCCAGGCCCTTGGCCCCCCATGTCTGTGCCGATCATGATGTTATTCTAAAGCAATCTCATCTGCCTGCTTCTGGTCCCTCCCCCTCTATTATCTGCCTATTCATATGTCTGCCTAAATGCTTCATAAGCTTTGCTATTTGGACTTGCAGATAAGGAACAACTTTCTTTCAGAATCTACTCTGTCAAGTGTCCGCAATATCTTATATAATGGAACTTGTTAATACGTGACCCTGTGTTGGCATTGTTAGATGGTTAGTTCACAGGAGGTTGTATGTTTTTAACATGAGGTTGGGGCATGGTGTTTTTGAACAGAGATTTAAGCAGAGTTCCTATATCGTTCCAGGGGGGAGTGCTGCGCACGACCACAGCTGGATCAAGCTTTAAGATTTCAATATCAGGGAGTTGAAAAGGAGACAGCATAAGATTGTCAGAAATACATTCCCAAGAGAAAATGAGTAAAATAGCCGCTTCTACAAAAAGGCTTAGACATATTTCATCTCTCATTTTATTTGTAATTGCTGACTTGGACAATTCATTTTCCATTTGATGTAGCAACCTTTTTATCTTCTCATTATCTCTACCCCCATTTGTGCTTCAATAGAAACAGAAATCAGGAAAAATACCCAGTCAGTAATTTTCGTACCACTCATTTGGGGAAGTGACGGCCTAGTGGTATTATCACTAAACAGTGTGGAGACCCAGGTTCTGCCCTCGGGACCTATGTTCAAATCACGCCATGGTGGATGGTGGAATTTGAATTCACTGACAGTCTGGAATTCAGAACCTTATGGTGATGATGCACCAGTTGTAATAAAGACTTGAACTGGTTTATTCTCCATGTAACTTTAGACCCACAATAATGTGGCTGACTTTTAACAGTTCGGGATGGGTAATAAATGCTGGCTTGCCAGTGATGCCATCATTCCTTAAAGATGAATTTTCAATAAGCAGAGTTAACATTTTGGGTCTGGTGACTCTTCATCGTGAGTTGTGATGCTGTCAGACCTGCTGAGATTTGCCAGCAAGTTGTATTTTTGTTTCAGATCTCCAGTTCCCACAATTCTCTGTTTTATATTAAAACGTTTTCTCTGATTAAGCAAAGAAGGGTCTTATAATTAAACACTGGCTCTCACAATCTCAAGATATTCTGAGAACATAGCCACTTTTGTTCGCATGTTTATGGAAGAATAAAGTTGCTACTTTTGGTGACAGTCCTGTTACTTCAGGAGGATGCATCTATTGTGAAAATCAATGTTTAGGGCAGCCTCCCTCAGAATATCAGCACACTCCTACAAATGTCAAAGTACTGTTTTCTGTGACCTTAAAGTGGTATAATCACAGATTATCAAATACACGTAAAGCTACACCACAGGACTTTGTGTAAGGGCCTCAGATTTTACCTATTTGGATCACTGACTTCGATGAGGGGAGCAAAAGGCATGGTAACTAAATTTGCAGAGGATGCAAAGATTAAAATGTCATTTGAAGAGAAACAAGGAGAACATAGACAATTCACAAAGGTAATTGAATGGGCAAAAGTCTGTCAGAGGGAGTATAAAGTGGGAAAACATGCAGTTGTTCACTTTGGAAGGAAGAATAAAAAAGCAGAATATTACTGAAAGGACAATGACTGCAGAATTCTGAGGTGCACAGCGATCTAGGCGTACTTGTAAATGACTCATAGAAGGTTTGGTCGCTGGTACCAGCTGCATTTGCCTCCTTAATTGCAAAATATAATGGAATTCTAATCTTTTTTACAAGAGGAAGTGAAAATACAAGTAAACATATTGTGCTTCGGTTGTACATACCAGTACTGAGACAACATCTTGAAAACTGCGCAGTTTTGGTCTCTTTATTTAAGGGAGTATATAAATGTATTTGACACAGTCAGAGGAGGTTTATTAGAATGGCACTAGGAATGAGTGTGTTGTTTCATGAGGCAAGTTTGGAGAGGCGGAACTATTGCCACCGGAAGTCAGAATTGAAGTTAATAGGATCTATGGAGCAAAGTGGGTAAGTCAAGAGCAATGGGCCACTGTTAAAAAATTAGGCATTGTCTTTGTGTACAAAGAGAACATATTTTTTTCTCTGTGTGCTGTGCAGCTTTGAAATTCTTGTCTGAGAACGCAGTGAACTTGAGGTGAGTGAATATTTTAGGGCATAGACAGATAGATTCTTGTTTGGCAAGGGATTCAAAGGTGAGTGAGATAGATGGGAATGTGGAAACTGAAACACAGCTGATCAACTATGATCTAATCAATTGATAGAGCAAGCTTCAGGGGTCAGAGCCCAATGCTGCTCCTAATTCCTACATTGTTATTCACCATGAGCACCTTGATACTTTGCTCAGTCCTCTCAGTGCCTACTCAGTTTCCTCAGCGATTGAAGTGGTGAGTTATCAATATCAACTCATACCAACCTTCTAATTAATAGATTAGCAAACGTTTTCTTTGCTTAATCCTGCAGGTCTCGACTCGCAGATTTCCTGACGAATTGTCAACCCTCTGCGCAATCACTGAGTGGCTGTTTTCGTGAGAACTACGCAGCTTGCTTACTCTCCTATTCGGGACTCATTGGTGAGTTGGGACTCTGACTAATCGACTGGAGGTTGTTTCTTTTTCCTTTGAAGTTCGAGTGTGTAAAAGATTTGCATTAATTTTCCTTGTGATGTGATCCTTTCTTCATCTATTTGTGCATAGCAGAGTCATAGAGTCCTGCAGCATAGAGGCAGGCCCTTTGGCCCAAACTGGTCCATGCCAACCAAAATGTCCATTCATGCTAACCCCATTTCCCTGTACTTGGCCCATATCCTTCTCATCCTCTCCTATCCATGTATTTGTCCAAATGCATTTCAAATGTTGTTAATGCACCCGCCTCAACCACTTACGCCAGCATTCATTCCATATGCATA
>NC_057751.1:2207455-2210344 GCF_004010195.1 Chiloscyllium plagiosum
AAGATCCCAATGATCTCAAAACCTGAAGACCTTCCTCCCTGCACCAATTCTTTAGTCATGCAGTCATCTGCCACATCCTCCTCTTCTTACCCTCACTAGCACGTGACACTGGAAACAATCCAGAGATGATCACCCATGAGGTCCTGGTTTTGAATTTTTTTCAGATCTCTATAATCCTACTATGCCCCAGAGCCAGTCATAGTGCCACCAACCTGGCTACTGCTGCTTTCTCCTGAATGGTATAATTGTTTTTGAGGGGAATGGCCACACCAGATCCCTGCACACTCTGTCTACTCCCTTTACCTTTCCTGGTGGTCACTCAGCTACTCTGATCAAGAATCACAACAATTTGAAAACAGTTCCTTCGGCCCAAAAAAATCTACACCGACCTTCCGAAGAGACACCCACTTACACCCATTCCCCCTACTCTATATTTACCCCTGACTAATGTACCTAATCTACACGTCCCTGAACTATATGGGCAATTTAGCACAGCCAATTCATCTAACCTACACATCTTTGGACTGTGGGAGGAAACCCACGCAGTCACAGGGAGAATGAACAAACTCCACACAGATCGTCACCCGAGGCTGGCATCGAACCTGGGACTCTGGTGCTGTGAGGCGGCAGTGCTAACCACTAAGGCACCATGCCACCCCCTGAAGCGCTCAGCATCTTGGATGATCCTGAATGCATCCAGCTCCAGCTCCCTAAGACGGTCTTCCAGGTCAGAGACCTGCAGCTGCAGGTCATCAGGGATGATGGAAGTCTCCATAAGCTCCCACATCCTGCGGAGGAATATGCAACTGCCCTTACTGCCATCTCAACTACTGTAAAACTAAATGGGAAAGTTAAAAAAGACTTTAACTGAGCTTACCTGTATTTTTTACTGTGTCACTGCTCTTCAAAGCCTCTCGAGCCTTCCTTCTTACACTGATATCAACAGATTTTGCAATAGGACTTCTCTCTACGCCTCCACTATTTTTTTGGCTAGAAGAGAGGGAAGGAGGGAAACACTACAATAAGACTTCAAAATACAATCACTACGCTTACTCCTCATCGATATAAGTTTATTTTGAACAACATGGCTGCCATTTCTACTTGTTCTGGATTCCTGTCTAATGTAGAAAAGGTCAGAAGCTGGAAATTCTGTGGCAAGAAACTCAATGCCCGACTCCACAAAGTGAGTCATAGGTGTGATAGGACACTGTTCATTTGCCTGAATGCAGCTGTAACAACATGCAAGAAACGCCACATAATCTGTGTAAAAGCAGCCTACTTGATCTGCAATCCATCCATCATCTTCAACAGTCAATCTTTCCACCACAGAGTGACTACAGAGTGAGCCAACAAGATGCAGTTCAGGAAATGAGCAGGATTCCTTTAGCAGTGCCTTCCAAACACGTAATATGATCATTCAGAAGGATGAGGGCAGAGATCACTGGAAATAAAACCATCTGCAAGCTCCTTCTGAACCTGAGTACTAACTTCAAGTGGAACTATATTGTGGTTGTAACCTGCTGCTCGGTCAAAATCTGGAATGTGCTTCCTCACAACGCTCAGTGTATCTACACTCCAGGGAGTCAGTATTCAAGAAGGTGGCTCAACATCTGCTTTCTTCTGGAGACAATTAATGCTGGTCTCGGCAGAGACATAAATATTCTGTGAAAGAATAGTTAAAAACAAGACAAGGTTGACTTTCATTGTGACAAATTTATAGTAACATACTGGAGAAAAACATTTCCTGTAATGTTTCCAATTTTTAAAGGAAAGTTGCATTTTGTTCTTTTCCACCTGCTATTTTAATGTGGAAGGGTGAACCCACTGAAATAGATCCATGCATTCTAAGCTGCTCCATGATACATCTGCAAATAACACTGAGGCTGCTTCCCCTCATGCACACCAACTGCAATAATAAAAACACAGGAACAGAGAAAGCAGTAGCAGGAGTACGCTTGTTTCACTATTCAATATTGTCACAGATGATTCTTGATAAATGTAAGAACATGACTGCTCCCCCCTTAGAACTGAAGGTTAACAGTGTGTGTATTCAGTGCTACACTGCAGCTTACATGATGCAGTGCAGCACTGCATAGGGATATGAACAGGAAACGTTGAGTCCTTGGGTGAAAGAGATTAAGCAGCCTCTGAGGGAGGGGTCAATGACTTCAAATTCTACTTCAGAGCCTATTTTTCTGGCTGGCACTCCCAAAGCAGTAGTGAAGGGAGTGCCATACTGTTGGAGATGCTGACTTTGCTTGAGTTGTTGTATTCATGCCACTTATGCTGTCTTGCGCGGACATAAAAGATTCCAGAAGAACAAGGAAGTTATTATTGGTAGTGTGACCAATACTTATCCACCAGTTAACAGTATAAAACAGTAGACCTGGTCATGATCTCATGATCCTAGGATCCTCGGAGGAGGCATGGGTGGCCGTGGCTGACGAGGGAAGTTAAGAAACATATAAAGTTAAAAGAGAAAAAGTATAACATAGCAAAGATAAGTGGGAAAACGGAGGACTGGGAAGTTTTTAAAGAACAACAGAGGATTACTAAGAAGGAAATACGCAGAGAAAAAATGAGGTACGAAGGTAAACTGGCCAAAAATATAAAGGAGGATAGTAAAAGTTTTTTTAGGTATGTGAAAGGCAAAAAAATGGTTAACACTAAAATTGGGCCCTTGAAGTCAGAAACAGGGGAATATATTACGGGAATCAAAGAAATGGCAGAAGAATTGAATTGGTACTTCAGATCTGTGTTCACTGGGGAAGACACAAGCAATCTCCCTGAGGTAACAGTGGCTGAAGGACCTGAACTTAAGGGAATTTATATTTGCCAGGAATTGGTGTTGGAGAGACTGTTAGGTCTGAAGGTTGATAAGCCCCCGGG
>NC_057751.1:2211172-2242450 GCF_004010195.1 Chiloscyllium plagiosum
TATAAGATTATTAAAGGATTGGACACTCTGGAGGCAGGAAACATGTTTGCACTGATGGGTGAGTGCAGAGGACACAACTTAAAAATACAGGGTAGACTATTTAGGACAGAGATGAGGAGAAACTTCTTCACCCAGAGAGTGGTGGCTGTGTGGAATGCTCTGCCCCAGAGGGCAGTGGAGGCCCAGTCTCTGGATTCATTTAAGAAAGAGTTGGATAGAGCTCTCAAGGATAGTAGAATCAAGGGCTATGGAGATAAGGCAGGAACAGGATACTGATTAAGGAAGATCAGTCATGATCACATTGAATGGTGGTGCAGGCTCGAAGGGCAGAATGGCCTACTGCTGCACCTATTGTCTATTGTCTATTGCTGTTAAGGAGAGTTTGCTGAGTGAAAATTGGCTGCCACATTTCCTCTGTTTCAATGTCTACATTTGAACAAAATAATTAAAAAATAATGCTCTTGGGCATCCAGAGAATATAAAGGGTGATATACAAATGCAAGTTCACTCTTCATATGTGTATCATCCATCAGATAGTTCAAGGACTAATCTGAGACTTCGTTAGAGATGATGATGAATGAAGAATATCGGAGACAGGAAGGAAAACAGATTAGTGGGCAAGAATGTCAACACGACAAACAAGTTACTTGCATTTACATAACCATTCATATGACTACCAACATCTCAATTTGACTTTCAGCCAATGTAGCACTTTTGCAATGTAGTCACTGTTGTATGCAATATAGAAAGCACAACCATAAACTATGTGCAAGTGACTCTCACTCACAATGTAATAATAATCAGATAATCTGTTCTGATGATACAAAGAACAAAGAAAATTTACAGCCCAGGAGCAGGCTCTTCGGCCCTTCAAGCCTGAGCCGATCCAAATCTACTGTCTAACCCTGTCGCCCAATTCCTAAGCATCTCTATCCCTCTGCTCCCCACCTACTCATGCATCTGTCCAGACGCATCTTAAATGAATCTACCATGCCTGCCTCTACCATCTCTGCTGGCAACGCGTTCCAGACACCTACCACCCTCTGTGTGAAGTACTTGCTGTATGTATCCCCTTAAACTTTCCATCTCCCACCTTGAAACCGTGACCTCACGTTATTGAATCCTGGGAAAAAGCTTGTCTCTATCCACCCTGTCTATACATGATTTTGTAAACCTCAATCTGGTCCCCCCCCCCAATCTCCTTTTTTCGAATGAAAACAAACCTAACCTGCTCAACCTCTCTTCATAGCAAGCACCTTCCATACCAGGCAACATCCTCGTAAACCTTCTCTGCACCCTCTCCAAAGCGTCCACATCCTTTTGGTAATGTGGCGACCAGAGCTGTACACAGTATTCTAAATGCGGCCAAACCAATGTGTTGTATAATTTTAACATGACTTTCCAGCTCTAACACTCAATACCCCGTCCAATGAAGGCAAGCATACTGTATGCCTTCTTGACCACTCTATCCACCTGTGCAGCAACCTTCAGGATACAATGGACCTGCACTCCCAGATCTCTCTGCCCATCAACTTTTCCCAAGGCTCTTCCATTCATTGTATAATTCGTTCTAGAATTAGACTTGCCTAAATGCATCACCTCACATTTGTCTGGATTGAAAGCCATCTGCCACTTTACCGCCCAACTCTCCAGTCTATCGATAACCTCATGTATTCTCTGACAGTCCCTTGTGCTTTCTGCTACTCACCAATCTTTGTGTCATCTGAAAACTTGCTGATCATACCAACAGTGCCCTCTTCCAGATCATTAATGTATATCACAAACGACAGTGGCCCCCAACACTGACCTCTGTGGAACATCACTCCATTTCGAAAAACTCCCTTCAACTACTTCTCTCTGTCTCCTGTTGCTCAACCAGTTGTTTATCCACCTAGCTAGAAAACCCTGCACACCATATGATTTTACTTTCTCCATCAGTCTACCATGGGGAATCTTATCAAACACCTTGCTAAAGTCCATGTATTTGACATCAACAACCCTTCCTTCATCTATAAACTTGATCACTTCCTCAAAGAACTCTATTAAGTTGGTAAGGCACAATCTCCCCCGCACAAAACCATGTTGCTTATCACTGATAAGCTCATTCTTTTCTAAATATAAATAGATTCTATCCTTCAGTACCCTCTCCAGCAACTTTCCCACCACCGACCTCAGGCTCACTGGTCTATGGTTACCTGGAATATCCTACTACCCTTTTTGCACGGGGGACAACATGAGCAACCTTCCAGTCCTCCAGCACCTAACCTGTATTTAATGATGCCACAAAGATATCCCGATGAAGGGCTTTTGCCCGAAACGTCGATTCTCCTGCTCCTTGGATGCTGCTTGACCTGCTGTGCTTTTCCAGCACCACTCTAATCTAGACTCTGGTTTCCAGCATCTGCAGCCCTTGTTTTTACCTTATCAATTGCTTGGTTCAACTTCCTGTTTGAAAGACAGCACCTCCAACATTGCTATTTCAGCATTGCACTAGAGCGTCAGCCTGAATTTGTGTACTAAAGCCATGGAATGGAACTTAAACCTGGAAGTGCTGCATATTCCACTTCAGCTCTGATGAAGACTAATCTCGACTTGAAATTTTAGATTGCTCTCTCTCTCCATGGATGCTGCCTGACCAGCTGTGATTTCTAGCATTTTTTGGTTTCAGTGAAAAACAATCTTGATTTGTTGTGAAGTACCTCAAGATGTTCAGAAGCTTCATGAAAATGCTAAGTTATCCTTTCAAAAGCATTCAGTGACAGGTTTCAATCAGCTGAGTTTAATCTGCATCTTTTCTTCAACAGGAAGTGACATGACCCCGAATTACATTGATGCAACTGACGTTGTGGTGGCCCCATGGTGCACATGCAGTGGTAGTGGAAACCAGAAGGAAGAATGCGACAAGTTTTTGAACTATTTCAAAGCAAACACCTGCCTCAGTAAGTACAGTAATGCACAGAGCTTGAGTAACATGTTTCCTTTCCTGTACTTGTATTGAGATATATTTTCAGCTGCAAGCTCCATATGTCCCTCAGGCCCAAGGAATACTAAAGAACCTATTGGCAGTGCCTAAGGCATTTATCTCTTAACTGATAAATAGCAAAAAGAAAATGTTGTAAGCAGACAGTGATCTTTGATCATCGTTCAAAGTCTCGCGGTTTGGACAACATAGAGCTGAAACTTTGATTATTTGCTGTGACAAACCTATTGTCACCTGATGGATCTCATGGCATCTTTGAAGAAGAGCAAGTGAGTTCTCCATGGTGTCCTGACCAATATCTGTTTCTCAATCAACATCACAGAAAATCAGATTCCCCTCTCAAGCTCACATTGCTTTTCACAGGATCTTTATAACTTGGCTGCTAGGTTTCCTTACAATACAACAGAGAATACACTTCAAAAGCATTTCATGGGTTAAATTAAAATTAATTTCAAAAGAAATGTCATATAAGTGCAGGCTCTTTCTTTTTTATGTACATGAGTAAATTGTTACAGGTTTCAAACTCGAATGGGAAAGAGTGGCCAGGACTTTGCTGTCTGTTTCAGGATACAACTTGTGCTTGTATTCTGTTAATGGCAACAGCAAAGGAGCAAATGGAGGCTGGCAGCCAAGCTCTTCATGTTTTCACGAATCCCTAATGTTTTTCATTCCTTTATTTCCTGAGATGCGGATGTCAATAGCAAAGCCAGACTTCAGTGCAGGTCTTGAAATTCCTATGAACTGAATGGCTTGCAAGGACAGTTAGGAGTTACATAATAGCTGTGGGTCTGAAAACACACACCAGCCAAACTATGCAAAGACAGCAGATTTCCTTGTCTGAAAAACATGAATGAAATAAATGGATTCTAACAATCACTGCTGATTTCTTCACGGTTGCCATCACTGAGATTAGATTTTAATTCCAGATTTTATACTAATTTTAAAATTTCAACGGCTGCCAGTGAAAATTGAATTCATGTCCCCATGGGTATCTCCCTAGGGACATTAGCATTATACCACTGTCTCCCAAAAGCTTCCCATCAACTTTACAGACCCTGAAACAGGCCTTTTAGCCCATCTGGTCCAAGCCAGTACTTCAGTTCCATGTGAGCCACCTGTTAGCCTTCTTCTCCCAAACCTATCAACATGAGGACTGTGGGTTAACCCTCAGTGTATGGTCTATAGTGGGTCAAAAAGAGAGCTTACTATCACCTTCTCAAGGGTAAGTAGAGGCTGGCAATAATTACTGGCCTAGCCAGCAATGTCCACACCCTGTGAGTGAATAAAAACAAAAAAAACACATCCTTCTCTTTAACTTTTCATCTACTGTGGAGATTTACTTGAAATAGATCAATAATATTTACCATAACTACAATTTATGGGCGGCACAATGGCACAGTGGTTAGCACTGCTGCCTCACAGCGCCAGAGACCCGGGTTCAATTCCCGACTCAGGCGACTGACTGTGTGGAGTTTGCACATTCTCCCCCTGTCTCTGTGGGTTTCCTCCGGGTGCTCCAGTTTCCTCACACAGTCCAAAGATGTGCAAGTCAGGTGAATTGGCCATGCTAAATTGCCCGTAGTGTTAGGTAGGGGGATAAATGTAGGGGAATGGTGGGTTGCGCTTCGGCAGGTCGGTGTGGACTTGTTGGGCCGAAGGGCCTGTTTCCACACTGTAAGTAATCTAATCTAATCTAAAACTTGTGGTGAGTTCTACCTTCCAAACAGTGATATACCAGGCAAAAATTCCCTCTGCACAGGAAAAATCATTCCCTCAGTAAATACATTAAGTTGTGTCATGTAAAACCAAGGAGATAGTGAGGACTGCAGATGCTGCAATGTCACAGTTGATAAAGTATGGAGCTGGAAAAGCACAGTAGATCAGGCAGCTTCTGAGGAGCAGGAGAGTCAACTTTTCAGGCAGGAACCTTCTTTATTGACTAATGTAAAACCAAGGCTGAAAATGTGTTGCTGGAAAAGCGCAGCAGGTCAGGCAGCATCCAAGGAGCAGGAGAATCGACGTTTCGGGCATGAGCCCTTCTCATGCCCAAAACGTCGATTCTCCTGCTCCTTGGATGCTGCCTGACCTGCTGCGCTTTTCCAGCAACACATTTTCAGCTCTGATCTCCAGCATCTGCAGTCCTCACTTTCTCCCCTAATGTAAAACCAAGCCCACTTTACTAAATGCACAATAACAAAGGCCCAAAACGATTCTGCTCTATTTGTGGAAGAGTCCTATTTGCTGTGCAAGTTTTCCTACCACTTTACTCAACACAAATACTGGTGGGCTGGTCCAGGAGAACATCTGAGCAACATTAAGCTCTACTAGGTCCTTTAAAATTGAAAGTGGAATATTTTTCTCAGTGTCTTTGTCAAAACGCAACAGCCTTAAAACGTAATGGCCTCAATATTGCTTGTATAACTGGGTAATCAAGACAATGCTTGAACTGTGGCCAAATGACTGTTTGGGTATTTATCATTGATTCTTTGCTCTTTGGAGTACACCAGACTACATAACCAAGTGTGAACAGAAGTCCTTCACAAAGTATTTTCATCTGCAATACTTGGAGCCTTTGACTCATTGAAAGGTTTGCTGGCTGAAATCCTAACACAGTGCACATTTGCTCCTCATCCAACAACATCTGACTTTTTGATTAGATTCCCTACAGTGTGGAAACAGGCCCTTCAGCCCAACAAGTCCACACCGACCCACCAAAGAGTAACCTACCCAGACCCATTCCCCTACCCTGTATTTACCTTTGACTAATGCAACTAACACTATGGGCAAGTTAGCATGACTAACTCACCTGACCTGCACATCTTTGGACTATGGAAGGAAACTGGAGCACCCGGAAGAAACCCAGAGAGACACTGGGAGAATGTGCAAACTCCATACAGTCGCCCATGGCAGGAATCAAACCCAGGTCCCTGGTGCTGTGAGGCAGCAGGGCTAACTACTGGGCCACCATGCCGTCCTATAAAATAATTATTCTTGTTTCAAAATCTGTTCGGGGCCTCGCTGTATGTAATATTCTCCAGCTCTATAACTGAAATCATAGAATCATACAGGTGGACAGCACAGAAACAGACCATTCAGTCCAATTGGTCCATGCTGACCAGATATCCAAAATTAATCGAGTTGCAGTTGCCAGCATTTGGCCTCTCGCTTTCTAAACCCTTCCTATTTATATACCCATCCAGATCCCTTTTAAATATTGTAATTGTATCAGTCTCCACCACTTCCTTTTGCAATGCATTCCATTCTCTGAGAACAGAGCCTTAATTTCCTTTGCTCCATGATTGGTAGCTGTGCTTCAGCTGTCAGGACCCCAAGTTCTAGAACTTACTCCATCTTACTCTAATCAATACATTCCTTCATTATGACACTCATTTAGACTTCTCTGTTTAGCCAGACTTGTCATGACCGGTTGCATAATCTCCGTTTTGCCCAGTATTGCACTCTAACAAGTTACACTCCTATAAGGTACCTCACAACACATTACTACATGAAGAATGCCATACAAAATCAAGATTTAGATTCATGAATCACAAAAACGCCTTCCATCAGATAATGGACCACTGCAGTTTAGTGCAACTTTATCAGATTCATATTCATGAAATAAGTTGACTAGACTAGTGAATGATTTTTTTTTTAAAAAAATGCCTTTTTTCTGCAGGAAATGCAATGCAAGCTTTTGGCAATGGGACAGATGTGAATATGTGGAAACCCAGCTTCCCCACTCGAGCCACATCACTGCTGAAGACAGAGAATACGATCGAGAGTGCTCAGCCTTCTGATCACATCAAGGAGATTACCACGGCCGATGATGCTAACATTCTCACCATGTGTTCTGACTTGCAGGTACAGCATCATCTGACAAATATGTAAAGAAGCACAGCGAGAACCCCTGTACTAGCACTGAGAGTAAAGGAAGGATCATTAAATGTGCCAAAGAGGCAACGTCCATGCAGGTTTGAGACAGGAGACAGCAAAGGGGCT
This sequence comes from Chiloscyllium plagiosum, assembly GCF_004010195.1. Lineage (NCBI taxonomy): Eukaryota > Metazoa > Chordata > Chondrichthyes > Orectolobiformes > Hemiscylliidae > Chiloscyllium > Chiloscyllium plagiosum. Next base: position 2,218,152 of record NC_057751.1, read on the forward strand.
TTTGCAATTAGCTCCAATGCACTCTAGTTTACATTAAGGTTTCCTGCTGCTCAACTGTTTAGCTCTGCAAAGTTCAACTGATTGGACAGAAAGAATGGCTTTATTCCTTCTTGCAAGGTGGCTATTACTGTCAAGGATATTTAATTTGATTTGATTTGAATCATTATTAACACATGTCAGAAATATAGTGAAAAGTTTTGTTTTGCATGCAATACAGGCAGATGATAACAGACAAAGACCCAAAGGTCATTGGGTGTTTGAACAGAGCGAGGAATACAAAGTTACGGCTGCTATGAAAGTGTGCAAAAAGCAAGATCAATATTAGATTTGAAATTTGAAAGGTTCATTTAGAAGTCAAATAACAGCTGGTAAGAAGCTGTTCTTGAACTTGTTGGTATGTGTGCTTAAGCTGTTGTATCTTTTGCCTGACGGCAGAGTTGGAAGAAATTATATCGGGGGGGGTGGTTCTTTGATGATGTTGACTGCCTTTCTGCAGCAACAAGTACAGATGGAGTCAGTGGATGCAAGGATGGGTTGCATGATAGTCTGGGCTATACTCACAACTTTCTGGAGTTTCTTATGGTTCTAGGGAAACCAGTTGCCATACCAGGCCGTGATGCATACGGGGTATGCTTTCCATGGTGCATCTGTAAAAGTTTGTGAGGGTCTTTTTGGGCATGCTGAATTTCCTTAGCCTCCTGAGGAAGGAGATACATTGTTGTGCCTTCTTGACTATCCCATCAATGTGGGTGGTCTTGGCCAGATTATTGGTGATCATTACTCCTCCGAATTTGATGTGCTCAACCATCTCCATCTCGGCTCCATTGCTGTAGAGAGGGGCTTGTCTTCCTTCTTGCTTTCTAAAGTCAATGATCAGCTCTTCAGTTTTATTGACATTGGGTGAAATCTTTGTATGACATCACCAAGCAATCTATCTTGACATTGTTTGGTTTCTGGTCTACAACGGTGGTGCCATCAGCGAATTTGTCAATGGAGTTCTGACAGAACTTGGCAACACAGTCATGAGTGTACAAGGAATACAGTGAGGCAGTTGAGTATGCACCCTTGCACAGTGCTGATGTTGAGGATTGTTGGGGAGGAGGTGTTGTTTAATTTCCCTGATTGCAGTCTGTGGTTCAGGAAGTCAAAGATCCAATTGCAGAGGGAGGAGCAGAGACCAAGGTTTCGGAGTCTGACGATTAGTTTGGTTAGGATTGTCGTGTTGAAAGCGTAGCTGTAGTTCATAAGTAGAAGCCTGACATAGGTATCCTTATTATCCAGATGCTGCAGGGACAAGTGTACGACGAGGGAAATGGTGTCTGCCATGGACCTGTTGAGCCGGTAGGCAAATTGCAAGTGATCGGGGCAGGTTGGGAGGCTCGAGTGGATGTTAGCCATGACTAACCTCTTGAAACACTTCAGAATGATGGGGGTCAGAGTCACTGGGTGGAAGCCATCGAGGCACAGTGCACATGTTTTCTTTGGTACTGGGATGATGATGCTCTTGTTGAAGCAGATGGGAACTTCAGACTGTAGCAAGGTGAGGTTAAAAATGTCAGTGAATAGTCAGCTGATCTGCGTAGGATCTGAGTGCACTGCTGGGGACTCCATCCGGGCCAGTTGCTTTCGCTGGGTTCACTCTCAGGAAGGCCTATCTGATGTCTGCAGTGGTGACTGAGGGACCAGGTGCATCTGGGGCTGTTGGGGCAGGTGATATCATTTCAATGGCCTTTTCCTCAAATCAAGCATAAGAAGCATTAAGTGATTCTGGAAGAGATGAATTTTTTGTCTGCGATTCTGTTCTGATTCAATTTGTAGCCCCTTATGTCGTGTATGACTTGCCACAGACGGCAGGTATCCGTGTGGTTAGTTTGGGTCTCTAACGTACTCTGGTATTGCCTCTCGGCATCTCTAGGTTTCTTGCGAAGGTTGTATCTGGAATACCTATCAAGGACATATACAGGGGAACCTCGATTATCCGAACGTGATGGGCAGATAATCGATTAAATGCCTTTCCTCTGGGGCTCGGAGTTTTTTAAATCTGCTCCTCGTTCAGAAGACTGCAACAGCAAACAGTGCACAAGGCCCTGCCCCACTTTCCCCCGCCCGCCCCAACCCCGTACACACCCGCCCCTGGACTGGGCGCCAACAAGACTGCTGCAGTTGCCTTTATGGGGTAAGTCTCCAAATAGTGCGCACACACACAGCCACAGCCACAGATCTTTTTACCGCAACCTTTTGACAGGTTGCACCTTTGCTCTGTACAGGACAATGGTGGAGAGATTATCGGGGGAAGGAAGGTTTACAGTTCACTCCTGTGTAGAACTCCAGGAAAAGTGTGGGGAGAGAGAGAGAGGGTGGGCAGACAGTCATTTGGAGACGGTGTCTGTTTAATCACTGTAAACAAAAGGCGCGATCGCTGTTGGAAAAACGTCTTTGATGTAATGTTTCCATCAGGACCTCGAGATCTCCTTCAGATAACCCGATTTTCGGAAAATTGGTATTCGGATAATCGAGGTTCCTCTGTATTATTGCCCATCCCTAACTGCCCTTCAGAAGGTGCCACCTTTAATCTTGTGGTGAGGATGCTCCTTGGGAGCTGTCAGGGAGTCAAATTCAGAATTTTTGACTAAGCTATATGAAGAAAGATTAACAGAATCATGGAATAATACAGGAGACTATTTGGCCATAATCCTGGTACTGGTTCTTTCAAAGAGTGAGTCAATCAGTCTCACACCCCGACTACTCCCACAACCTTACAAAAAATGTTTCCTTCAAATTACATATCCTAAGTTCTTTTGAAAGGCATTGTTGAATCAGAATGCAATATGGTGGAATCAGCTTGTCCTTAGCTTGTGTGCAGAAGTAGACCATACTGCTTGTCAAATCTGCTCCTCCATTCAGTACAATGGTGGCTGAACTTCAGCTTCAATTACACTTTCCCACACACTCCCATATCCCTGTTTCCCTGATAGATTTTAAAAAAGCCTGACGTGTACACAATAAATGTATACATAAAGTAGTAGTGTATACATAAGTGTCTAAGTCAAGGATTCCAAAATCTCTCAAGCCTTTTTGTAAAGTTTTTTTTAAACTTCTCAGGCTTACATAATTGACTCCTTCGCCTGATCATGTACTAAGCACGCCCCTCCCCTCAAACCTCGTGTTTTAGATTCCATCACAGCAGAAATAACCTCTTACCCTCGACCCTGTCAAAATAATTTCAGAATTATTGACATTTTGGTAATATTGCCTCCATTTCTTCCAAATTCCAGAGAATATGGACCCAATTTATTCAAAATATCATGATTGGACAACCCCCATACCCATGGAGCATTAGCATCACGGAATTAGCTCAATTGATAGAGCTCACACGTAGCATGTGAGAGGTAGTAGGATTAATGCCTACATTCTCCACTTCCCTGGTGGTCTGGTGGTTAAGATTCAGCGCTCTAACCTCTGTGATCTCGGTTCCATTCCTGGTTTGGGAAGTGAGGGCAGCATGATGGCTCAGTCATTCGCACTGCTGCCCCACAGTGCCTGGGACCTAGATTTGATTCCACCCTCAGGCGGCTATCTGTGTGGAGTCTGCACATTCTCCCTGTGTCTATGCACTTTTCCTCTGGCTGTTTTGGTTTACTCCCACAGTCAAAAGATGTGCAGGTTAGGTGAATTAGCCATGTGAAATGCAAGGTTTCATAATTGGATGAGGGTGGGGTTGGTCTGGTTGGGATGCTTTTCATAGGGACATTATAGATTCAATGCGCCGAATGGCATACTTCCGCGCTGTAGGGAGTCTATAAATTTTAGCAGTTCTGAGATAGGTACAGTTAGGATAGCAACAAGTCAAACTGTCAGGGCAGGCAGGAAAAAGCAGAGAACAAGGTGGAACTGATAAATTAAACTGAATTTACTTTAATGCAAGAGGTGTAACGGAAGACAGATGAACCCAGGGCATGGTAAGGAACATGGACTGGGATATCATTGCAATTACAGAAATATAGCACAGGGATGGCAGCTTAATGTTACAGAATATGAGTGCCATAGGAAGGACAGAAAAGGGAGCAAGAATGGAGGAGGAGTGATAAGGGATAACATTATGGCTGTAGTTAGGGAAGATATTCCTGGGAATACATCCAGGGAAGTTATTTGCGTGGAACTGAGAAATAAGAAAGGGATAATCATTTGATTGGAATTGTATTCTTGACCCCACCCAGCAGTCAGCAGGAAATTGAGAAACAGGTTTCTAAGGAGATCTTAGTAATGTGCAAGAATAATGAGGTGGTTATGGTCGGGGGTTTTTTAACTTTCCAAACATAGACTGAGACTGCCATAGTGTTAAGGGTTTAAATGGAAAGGAATTTAAGCTTGTACAGGAACATTTTCTCATTTAACATATGGATGTATCTGCCAGAGAAAGTGTAAAACTTGACCTACTCTTGGGAAAGAAAACAGGAAAGTGACTGAGGTGTCAGTGGGGGTGCACTTTAGGGCCGAACACCATAATTTTATAAGTTTTAATGCAGTGGAAAAGGTGAGACCGGATCTCAAAATTAAAGTTCTAAATTGGAGAAAAGCCAATTTTGACAGTATGAGGTAAGAACTTTCAAAGGTTGATTGGGGCTGGATGTTCACAGGTAAAGGGATGACTGGAAAATGGGAAGTCTTTAAAAATTAGATAAACTGAGCCCAGAGACAGTACCTTCCTGTTTGGATGAAAGGCAAGGCTGGGGTTTTGAGCAAGGAAAAGAAAGAAGCATCCGTCGGGTATAGACAGCAGAGATCGAATGAATCCTTAGACGAGTGAAAAGGCAGTCGGAGTACATTGAAGAGGGAAATCAGGAGGGCAAAAAGGGGACATGAGATAGCTTTGGCAAATAGGGTTAGGGAGAATCCAAGGGGACATTCAGGACAAAAGGGTAACTTGGAAGAGAATAGGGCCCCTCAAAGATCAGCAAGGCAGCCTACGGGTGGAACTGCAGGAGATGGGGGAGATACTAAATGAGTATTTTGCATCAATGTTTACTGTGGAAAAGGTCATGGAAGATAAATAATGTGGGGAAATAGACGGTGGCATCTTTAAAACGGAATAAGTGCTGGATGTCTTGAAATGCATAAAGGTGGATAAATCCCTTGGACCTGATCAGGTGTACCCGAGAACGCTGTGGGAAGCTAGGAAAATGATTGCTGGACCTCTTGCTGAGACACGTGTATCATCGATATCACAGGTGAGGTGCTGGAAGACTGGAGGTTGGCTAATGTGGTGATACTATTTAAGAAAGATGATAAGGAAAAGCCAGGGAACTGTAGAATGGTGAGCCTGACATTAGTGATGACCACGTTGTTGGAGAGAATCCTGAAGGAAAGGATGTACATGTATTTGGATAGGCAAGAACTGATTAGGCAGTGTCAACATGGCTTTGTGCATAGGAAATCATGTCTCACTGACTTGATTGAGTTTTTTGAAGATGGAACAAAGAGGAGTGATGAGGGTAGAGTGATGGACGTGATCTATATGGACTTTAGTAAGGCATTCGACAATGCTCCTCATGATAGACTGGTTAGCCAAGTTAAATTGCACGGAATACAGGGAGAACTCGCCATTTGGATATAGAACTGGCTCAAAGGTAGAAGATAGAGAGTGGTGGTGGAGGGTTGTTATTCAGACTGGACAACTGTGACCAGTGGTGTGCCACAAGGATTGGTGCTGGGTCCACTGCTTTTATATAATTTGGATGTCAAAACAGGAGGGTAGTTAGTAAGTTTGCTGATGACACCAGAATGCGAGGTGCAGTGGACAGCGAAGAAGGCTACCTTAGAGTACAATGGGATCTCGATCAGATGAGGAGTGGCAGATGGGGTTTCACTGAAATAAATGTGAGGCCCTGCACTTTGGAAAAGCAAATCAGAGCAGGACTTATACACTTAACGGAAAGGTCCTGAAAAGTGTTGCTGAACAAAGAGAACAGGTTCATAGTTCCTTGAAACTGGAGTCACAGGTAGATAGGACAGTGAAGAAGGCACTTGGTATGCTTGCCTTTATTGGTCAGTGCATTGAGTACAGGAGGTGGGAGGTCATGTTGCGGCTGTACAGGACATTGGTTAGGCTACTTGTGGAATATTGCATGCAATTCTGGTCTCCCTCATAGGAAGGATGTTGTAAAATGTGAAAGGGTTCAAAAAACATATACAAGGCTGATGCCATGGTTGGAGGGTTTGTGCTTTAGGGGGAGGCTGATGAGGCTGGGGCTGTTTTCCCTGGTGTCTCAGAGGCTGAGGGGTGACCTTACAAAGGTTTATAAAATCATGAGGGCACAGATAGGTTAAACAGACAAGATGTTTTCCCTGGATAGGGGAGTCCAGAACTAGAGGGGATAGGTTTAGGGTGAGGGGGGAGAGACTTAAAAGAGACCTAAGGAACAACTTTATCACTCAAAGGGTGATGCTTTTATGGAATGTGCTGCCACAGGAAGTGGTAGAGGCTGGAAAAATTACAACATTTAAAAGGCCTTTGGATGGATATATGAATAAGAAGGGATTAGAGGGATATGGGTCAATTGCTGGCAAATGGAACTAGGTTAATTTAGGATAACAGGTTGGTGTGGACGAATTGTACAAGAGGGTCTGTTCACGTGCTATACATCTCTATGACTGTAAACATAGAGATGAAAACTGTACACAGTATTCTTCATGTAGTTTCATAAGGCCCTGTACAATTCTAACACCATTTCTCCATTTTTGTACTCCAATCCCTGTGTATTAAAGGCAACATAAGAGTTGCCTGCACTCATTGTGCAATCTCATAATTTAAAGATGAACTTTAAATAAAGCATTGACAGAGATTGTGATGAAGGGCTTATGCCCGAAATGTCAATTCTCCTGCTTCTTGGATGCTGCCTGATCTGCTGCGCTTTTCCAACACCACACTCTCGACACATAAAGCACTGATAGACTGCCAGGGGCTGTAAACATCTACATGAGCATCAGGCTGGGCTTCGTGGATAGGAGAAAGGAAGTCACATAAAGCGGCAGAAGAATCCCATTTTTAGACGTGCCAGTTCCCAGTGCCGTCCTATGATCTCTGATGGCAATAGTTCTGGGTGCAAACATAGCTTTTACATAACTGGCTGATAAATCATGTGCTGGTTCTTCTGGCAACTGACTGAACATATAAAATAACTTAGAAATATTATATTTTCTTGTATTCATAGTTTAGAAATAAGGCAATCATCTGAAGAAGCCTATACTCATGTTCATGTCTTGTGCTGGGGACTTCGCGAACCAACTGAATTATGCTCCATAGGTGCTTGTCAATTATTCACAGATAATTTAATGATAATTGTAGATGTAAGATTTGTCTATAATCATCATCAGGCAAACAATCAAACCAATCAAAGGGCTCAGAGAATTGAAGAAGTTGAGTTGAAGTTTTTAGTTAAAATGAACTAAAGCAAATGCTGGAAAACTCAACAGGTCTGACAGCATCTGTGATGGAAAAACCGTTATATTTTGGGCCTGCATAATTCTTTTCTTTGAGTTCTTCTTCTTGAGTTCTGAAGCAGTCTGGCCAAACTCAAAATGCAATCTCTATTTCTATTTCCACAGATGTTGTGGTTGTGTTCGCCGAGCTGGGAATTTGTGTTGCAGATGTTTCGTCCCCTGTCTAGGTGACATCCTCAGTGCTTGAGAGCCTCCTGTGAAGCGCTTCTGTGATCTTTTTTCCGGCATTCATAGTGGTATACAAACCACTATAAATGCTGGAGAAAAGATCACAGAAGCACTTCACAGCATATTCTTTGGTCATTTTCCACATTGCTGGTTTGGTGCCTGTGTTGTAGCTGTAGTGGAACTGCTTGTCTGTGGGCATGACAAATTCTCAAACACAAATCTCCAATATCAATGCCCAGTGTTGTCAGGATCCACAGCCTGTGTCATATCCAGCTCCTTCAGCTATTTCTTGATTTAATGATCCATGATGTCGGAAGCCAGTGAGGGATCAGATCTGGAGGAAGCTGAGATGGATCAGCCACTCAGCTCTTCTGGTTGAACATTGCTGCAAACATTGTACTTTGCACTCAGGTACTGGGCTCCCCCTTCATTTAATTGTCCACCACCATCACACTTGCAGAGCTGAGATCTGATTCAATGATTATGGATTCATTTCACTCCACTTATCACATTATCTTATGTGATTGCCATCTTCTTACAAGTTGCATGCAAAGAGCCCTCTGTTATAACTTTACTGGGTTGACACCTTGTTTACAGGTTTACCTGCTGCTGCCCTCCTGTCATCTTCATTGAATCCTGGTTGATCTTCCAGCTTGATGGCAAGAATAGTATGAGGAGTATGTCAAATGATGAGGTTACAGATTCTGTTAAAGTCAATTCTGCTGCTGTTGATAGGCAATAGCTCCAGATAGATTTGTTACAATCTGCGATATAAGTATGAAGTCTACTTTATTTAACATGGTGCTAGTGTCACATGTCCTGATGGGGGCTATCTTATCATAATGATGAAAATTTGTATCCATAATGACTATACAATGGTCACTCCTGCGAATGTTATGACAGACTTCTGCAACTATAACAGGGTAATGATGAGGATGAGGTCAACTAGGTTTTTCTTTCATGTGGATTCTCTCAAGACCTGCTGTAGATCCAATCTGGCAGATGTGTACTTTGGGACTTAAGCAGCTTGTTACTCAGTCACTCTTAGTACCAGACATTGAAGTTTCCATACAGAGTACATTTTGCACCCTTGCCACCCTCAGTGCTTGCTCAGTAGAACTGCTTCAATACCTGAAGGATTTGGAAGTTGGACGGGTTAAACAGAACTGCTCCATAACCTGAAGGGTCTGGAGGTTGAGGGGCAGATGGCACTCTAGAAGGTTTCCAAGTCTCGGTTCAACCTGATGCTATTAGACTTCACAGCATCCAGCCATATTGAATGAAAAGGTGAATCAACCAAGCATATTTATTAAATAATCATTATAAGTTAAAACTTGTTCTGTGAAGGTGTAGAATTTGTTAACATGCAACTTGTACTATGAAAGGATAAGTATATACTAGTCTCGATCCGATGATACACATCAGGCAAAGAAAAACAGAAAAGTTGACTTTCTCAACAAAGGTTCACTGAAAAAGGAACACTTCAAGCCAATAAGCCTTTGTTCCTTATGGTAAAATAGTAAGGTTTGAGAGGCTCAGATGACTGTTGAGTTGATGTTCTGGCATGCAAAGACTAATGGTGTTGACCATGAATTCCCACTGAAGTCCTTTGCAAACACAAACTCTTGCACAGGCTTCTCAAGTAAAAGCAGCTGGCCCAGCATTCATATATACAATGGATCCACAAAAAGGGTTGCTTTCCAGAAATAGTAGAGCTGAGCTGGGAAAATTCTTCCTTTTGTCAGGCCTCTTGCCAACCGTCTCTCAATATCCAAACCAGAAACTGGAACCAGTCAATCAAAAACATAGCTCAGTGGTCTCCAGTAAATGAGCAATTATCACAAGACATGTGACTGCTAAGGAATTCACGTTCTCATGTCCTTTCATTGACCTCTTCAAACATAACAACCCAGAAATTCACAAAGTTACAAATTCAAATCCAGAAAAAAATATAAAATATGAGGCATTGCTAATAGCACGACCTCTACACTGACCTTCTAACTGTGCAATACTCCCTCAATTTGGATCTTCTGAACGTGCTGCACTCAGTACTCACCCATCAATAATTAGCCGCCTTCTCAGTACTGATCATCACCTATACAGCATTGAGCTGGTTGGGTATCTAGAATAATTTGGCTCTTTTTATTCTTGGTGATGTCCACACAAAAGCAAGTTACTTAAAGTCAATGTCAAGCCTTGTCATTGTGAACCTGAAGTCAAAACTGTTAGTTTGGGATTATTATTGCTAACCCTGCTGCATCTGGAAACACTGGTGTTATCACAGATGCTAGGTGTAACTTTTCAGTGAACAGGTTCTATAAATAGAAGATTTTTCAACTGCAATGTGTTTCTGGCATTCAAGCAGTAGCATTGAAATCAAAGAATATTTTCTGATTCATATCAACAGACAAAATAAAACAAAAATAATTCTCAAAAATATTTCTCGCCTGGACAAACACTTGGGCAATTTGCACATTTTTATTCACAGATCTGAACCTGTGACAGGTTGTTTCTTCAGAAAGCATGCTGTTTACACATTTATTTCTATTTACTGATGACATAATTCACAGAGCAAAGCATCAACAATAATGTGCATTTATATCACACTTTTCCTGCAGTAAGACAGTCAATTTAGCTTCACAGGAGTGTCATGAAATGCGTTTTGACACTGCATCACTTCAGGAGACAAAGAGAGATACTTTTTAAGTAATGGCTTTGTTTCAATTTGTTTCTGGAATGCAACTGTTACTGTTCGGCCATCACTTACTGTTATGGTGGTGAATATGTTACTAAGTTTCTGTGGAGAACATGTTGGTAAGTTGCCTTCACAAACTGTTGCAGTCCATGTGATGAACGACAGTGCTGTGAGCAAGCGATTCAGATCAATTCCATCAATATTCAAATGAGTGAATGATCTACATTGGATGTCAGTCTTCAGTCAATTTGATTAACTCGATGTGGTATCAAGAAATGGCTGGGCCAGTATTTACTGCCTATCCCTATTTGGCCTTAAGAAGGTGAGAGTGAGCTGCCTTCAAGACTTGCTACAATCCATTTGCTATAGGTAGACCCACAAAGCCATCTGGAGGGGAGTTCAGGATTTTGACCCAGTGACACTGAAGCAACAGTAATATATTTCCAAGTCTAACTGTGCAGATATCTGCGTTCCCACATATTGTTGAGTTTGCCCATCTTGATGATAGTGGTCCTGAGTTTGCAATGTGCTGCCTGAACTCCCCTCCTAACAGCATTATGGGTCTAACATGTGGATTGGAACAAGGCAGCTCACTTTCACCTTCTCAGATCAAATAGAGTTAAGTAATAAATGCTGGCCCAGCCAGTGATATCCACATCCTGTGAATGAATAAAAAAGAATGAGCATGTGCATATTGCTCTGGGCTATGTCAAGCACAAAGTGATCTAATATGGACAAGTCCAACTACAAGTCTTTCTAGTCTAATGAGAAGAGTACTGCGGAGTAAACAATATGAAAATCATTACATTACAGCAACTACAGAGGAACCTTGATTATCTGAAGGACAGGGGCAGGGAGTATTTCATTCGGTTAATCGAATTCCAGATAATCGAATGCCAGACAGGATAGTTTAGCCAAGCATTGGCACCTTGTGATTTTGCCAGATAATCTGAAATTCGGATAAGTGAATGCCGGATAATCGAGGTTCCTCTGTATTTGTAGAATATGTGAATTAAATGAATATGACAGTATTAACAGCGAACTAGCTCATAGTCAGTCTTTACAAGTCTCCTTTTCTCTTCAACTAAGTCTCTGTGATATCATAAATGTAAGCAGTGCTCACTGCATTTAATCAAGTATTTATCCTTTCATGTGTCTCTTGAGGGAAATCTAAAGGTAATTGTGTTTCCAAGCACCTTGAACTGCTTGGAGTTGGAAGATGTTGATTGCAACATGTTATCAGAACAATCTTGGAGAGCTAAAGAAGGAGAACATGAGATTTTGACAGGCAGGAAGTTTACGGAGGGAATTCCAGAATTTGAAACCCAGGCACCTGAAGACATAGCTGTGAGTAGTGGAGAGATGCAAATCAGTTTTCCAGAATTGGGACTGAGCAGGGCTGTGATGTATGTAAGTGTATGTGTGCACACGCACAGGGCACAAGAGAATTCAACCACAAGGACGACAATTCGATATGTTAGAACAGAACAGTAGAATAAAATCAGAGCTGTGAAATCAGTGTATGGTGAGGTCTTGTGCCAACTTGCAAAGTTATTTTGCTCTCGGTTCACCAATGGTTGGTTTTAACTGAGTGAGAGGCTGGAAAACACGAGATCAATGAGGTTGGAAAATGAAGCAATCAAGTCCTAATGAGGAAATTCTTTGCTCAGCTCTTCATTTATTTGCAAAAGACAACAACTAATGCATAGTGCTGGTATACTTAACCAGACTGTCAAATCCTGATGAAGGGCTTTTGCCCAAAACGTCGATTCTCCTGCTCCTCAGATGCTGCCTGATCTGCTGTACATTTCCAGCACCACACTCTCGACTCTAATCTCCAACATCTGCAGTCCTCACTTTCACCCTGTCAAATCACCATGCTGTGTCAGGAGAGAGTGTTAATAACACCAAGAGTAGAATATTGCATCCCATAACTGTCTCCAGAGTGAAAACATCTGATCAGTTGGACTGCACAAAGTGCCTTTTATAATTGGCATTAAAACGGTGTTTTGAGCTAAGAATGCCTTTCGGGAACAATATGAATTTGTATTTCAAAGTCAGACCGGCAGCTCACTGAACACTATACAATTCTAGATATCAAATATACATCTTTTAACAAGAAGTGTAGATAATTTTGTGTTAAATACAAAGATGTATTTCCAAAAATTCCTGCACTATAAAGTCTGAGCACCGATACCTCTTTGAAAATGCAACAGATACCCGCCATCTGCTCTCTGGGGAGCATTCTCATCTCTGTGCCAGAAAGCCGTACATTCAAGTCATGATAGTACAGTTAAGCACCTTATGCAGGCTGACACCCTACTCCAGTGCTGAGGAGTTGTTGAACTGTTAGTGATTGCACTTTTTTGTAGGAAACTTTAAAATGGGTTTCTGACTGTTTGTTTACGTCTGCCTCATGTTCTTGGCCAATTCTGATCCCTTAATCTCTTTGTTTTGAGGCACCATCCAGGAAGAGGGCACCTGGTACCCATGGACTTCTATCTTAACCTTGCTGTAAAGGCTTGGAACATTTTTCTCAGTGGTAGATTCAGACATCTGCAAGCTTTTTAAAAAAAGGCTGGGTTTTGTCTACGTTGATCTCTTTTGTCATTAGCGTTGGACTTTCTAAAGTGTGAGATCTTACCATATTGCCAGGAAAATCCATAATGCCTGCTAGATATCAGGCAGCAGAGTCCTTTTGATCTCAGATTTCACTTGTACCTCTTCACTTATCCCAGATATCTCCATTCTACACCTCAAAAACCACAGCTCTGCAGCCTCTATTCTAATGTGCCTTGTCTCACTAATTGTCCAATTCTGGCTTCAGTCTTTCAAATGTTGTATGATGAAGCAAGGGTTGAGCTTTTTATTATTTGATATGATCTTGCATTCTGCCATCCTTCAATTAAAATCAATCCAAAGAAAGGCTCTCCTGGTTATATTAACATTGTTGTTCATCACATGCATGAATACATTGGTTAACTGCATTTCAGACCTGCAGTGATGGATGGGCTCACTCTGGTGCATCTGTGATGTTGACATTGTCATGGACAGGATGTTCAGTGAAGTGGTCACACCACAGGTGAAGCCTGGAACACCAGAAAGGGAATGGGAAACAACTAGGCACAGTGGTGGAAAGCAGGTAGACCCCTGTGGCCAACTATTTTTGGTACTGTTAGACCTGACAACATTTCAACAGACAGTTCATGGCAACATGGGTGGCTCTGGTACACAAGAGGGGAGGAAGAGGAATGGCAGGGCTATAACCAAGGTGATTCAATAGTAAGGGGAAGAGTCATGCGTTTCTGCGGCCACAAAAGAGATTCCAGGATGGTATGTTACCTCTCTGGTGTCAGGGTCAAAGATGTTTTCGAGAGGCTATAAGGCATGCTGAAGGGGAGGAGGGTAAACTGCCAGTGGACATGGTACATATCTGTAGCAACATCCATATGTTAAAAAAAGTGATGCAGAATATAGGGAGTTAGGATGTAAATTAGAAAGAAGGACATCAAACGTAGTAATCTCAGGGTTATACCAGTGCCGCATATGAGCGAGAGTCAAAACAGGGTATACCAGATGACTCTGGCAGTGGGGAAATGCTACAGGAGGGAGCAGTTCAGACTTTGGGGACATTCGGACCTGTTCTGGAGAAGAGGGGGCTGGTACAGGTAGAACAGGTAGTATCTGAGCAAGACTGGGATCAATGTCTTTGGAGCTAGGGTGGGGGATTTCAAGACAAGGGGGCATATTTTTAAAGTGAAAGGAGAAAGATTTTAAAAAGACATGAGGGGCAACGTTTTTACACACAGAGTGGTTCGTGTGTGGAATGAATTTCCAGAGGAAGTGGTGGATGTCGGTACAGGTACAACATTTAAAAAGGGATTTGGTTAAGTACATGGAGGGATATGGACAAAGTGCAGCCATGGGGGACTAGGTTAGTTTGGGATTATGGTTGGCATGGAGGTTGGACCGAAAGATCTTATTCCATGCTATGAGACTCATAATATGAGTGTTTGTTTGTGCTGTCGGGAGGGTTTAAACAAAAATGGCAGGGGAATGGGAACCTGAGCAGGGAGAGAGAGGATGGAGAAACAATGATAGAAACAAAAGACAGAAAGATAAGAAGCAAAAGTGGAAGACAAAAAATGATAAGGCCAAAAAACAAATGGGGCCATATTGCAAAACAAAAAAATACAAAGTACGGAAAAAAACGTATCAAGGTTTTGCTGGTGTGAGCGATTCCAATAAAATAGATGAACTTGCAATGCAAAAAGATTCAAATAGTTATGATACAGTTGTGATTACAGGGACATTGCTTTGGGGTTACCAAGGATGGGAAACTGAATATCCAGGGATGTTTTTTATTTAGGAAGAATGACAAAAAGGGAAAGGAGATTGGGTAGCATTGGGTAATAGACAAAAGTGAGTACTGTAGATGCTGGAGATCAGAATCAAGATTAGAGTGGTGCTGGAAAAGCACAGCAGGTCAGGCAGCATCCGGGGAGCAGGAAAAAGCTCTTCACTAGGAATTGAGTAACAGTTAAGAAGGATGATGGATCAGATGATGTGGAATTTGTATGGATGTAGGTAAGAAACTCTGGTACAGATTAAAGGAAGGCAATGAACAAAAAAATCAGAGATGAATGTGATCAGAGTACAACTGTAATCATGAGTGACATTCATTCACACAAAGATATGACAATCAAACTAACAACAGTACTGCGGAAGAGGATTTCCTAGATTGTGTATATGATGGTTTAATTAATAATCTTATTGTGAGGGGTCCTTGGGAAAGAATGACCATAGTATGGTAGAAATCTTTATTAAGCTAGAGAGTGAAACAGTTGAATCCAAAACTTAGGTCCTGAATGCAAAAAAAGGGAACTATGAGTGTATGAGGTATGAAGTGGCAAGGTTGGATTGGGAAATCATACTGAAGGGTTTGATTATGGATAGATAATGGTTTATATTTAAACAACAGCTGCATGAATTATGATCCACCAATGCTTCCAATATTTCCAGGACCATTTCCATTAGTCCTCTGGGAAGTAGATTTCAGATCCTGGTGATATGCTAGCTTTCAACCTCTTTAATTTCCCCAACACTATTTTCTGATCAATACTGATTTCCTTCCAGTTTTCCCTCAACAAGAGGGCAAGAACAACAAGAACTATTTATTCCTGTCTGGCACAGAAGTAAAAAAAAAAATGGAAAGGAACACAAAGGAATTAGGGCAAGTATTAGATCCAAAGAGTAGACATATAAAATTGACAAAAGAAGCAAGCCTGAGGACTGGGAGCATTTCAGAATTAAGCAAAAGAGGGCAAAAAGTTTGATCAAGTGAAGGAAACTAACGTATGAGAATAAAATTGTAGGGAGCACAGAAACTGACCATAAAAGCTTCTACAAATTGTTGCACCAAGGAGACGGATAGCTGAACCAAATCAGCCTTTCCACTTCTATATTTGCAACACAGTAAAATTAATCCATTGAAGACTCCCAAATCGTCACTCCAATGGTTGCTTACCAGACTTATTAATACCAATTCGGTCCTTTGAAGATAATTAAACTTCAGATGCTTGTTTTGTAACTTACACAAAAGATTTCATATGATACACAATAACTTTAGCAAAGAAAAAAATGGACAACTTGATTCATGTGTGTGCTTTACCTTGAAACATATATTTTCAGTCCCCTTTCATTCAAACACATTTAGGGATAATGTGGTCACGTTATTTAAATTGCTTACACAATGTATTGTTTGACTGCAATTAATGTCAACTCATGGCTGCTTTTTTGAAATGTTGATCAGACTCACCCTCTCAGTTCACCTAAGTAAAAACAGCAATCATCGAATTCAGTTTTTTACTCTTTGGGCTTCCAGAAGCTGTGCATCAGACAAAGCAGGGAATGTTCAAATCTTCATATTCTCTCAGCAGCAACCTGGAACCATCTCCTTTGAAAACCATAGTTAAAAAAAAGTATAATTCTGGTTTTTCTTTGATAGGTTGATTGATTCTTCCCAAAGTTTCAATTGCCATTCAAGAACTGCCATTTGCTTGAAGACAGGGTGTCTTCCACACTTGCTCGAACCAACTGTCACATTTTAACCTCAATAACAGCTATCTGTTTCACAAAATCTCTTCCCAATGTCACTGTGTCTGTTAGAACATTTCAATCCAAGCTCAACCTTCAATTAGCTCCCAGGCCTCATAAACATAGAAAACATGTTTGATCTGTCCTTTTCTTTTTTCCACAAGCTGCCCCAAAATCTACCCACCACTTCCTGCTCACAATTCAAAATTGATTAAAAAAAACAAAAATGATGAAAATAATCATCGTGGGTTTTAACAAAATATGTGAAGAGGAGAAGATTAGTAAAGGCAGACGCAAATGTAAGTCTCTTACAGTCTGAAGCTACCAAAATTATAATGAGAAACCAAGAAATGGTCGAAGATTTGATTCTGTCTTCACAGAAGTGGGCACAAATAACTTCCCAATCACCAGGATCTGAAATCTGCATCCCAGAGGGCAAATGGAAGTAGCCTGTAAATAATGGAAGCACTGGTGCATCATATTTCAAAATTCCATAGACTCAGAAAAAGTTTTCACACGTCGGAGGGTGACAGATGAAACCCAATGATTGAAAAAGGGAGAGAAGAAACAAAATTACAGACCAGCTTGTCTGACATAAGTAGTGTGGAAAATACGAAGAGTGCATAATAAAAGATTTGATAATTGAAGGTTTGGAAAGCATTCACAGGATTGGACAAAGTCAGCACACGTTGATAAAAAGTAAATCATGCTTAACAAATCAAATTGAATTTTCTGAGAATATAACTAGTAGACCAGATAAGGGAGAACCAGTGAATGAGGTGTCTTTGGATCTGCAGAAGACTTTTGACAATGTCCTTTATAACAGGTCAGTGACCAAAGTTAAAGCAAGTCAGATAGGGGTTAATATGTTGGCATGGAGTGAGGCATGGTTGACAGACAGGAAACACTGAGAAGTTATGGGTCATTTTTCCAAGTGGTAGGCATTATATATTGTGTATCACAAAGATCAGTGCTTGGTTTGCTGATTCCACAAAACTTGGTGAAATTGTGAGGAGAATGCAAGAAGGCTTCCAGGTGATTTAGACAAGTTGAATGAATGGGTAAACATATGCCAGCTGCTGTACAATCTGGCTAAATGTAAAATTATTTGATGTGAAAACCAGATAGGCAGAGTATCATTTCAATGATGACTAGGAAATGTAGATGTACAAAAGGATCTTGGCATCTTTGTACACCAGTTAAGAAAGTAGATGGGCACATGCAACAAATAATTACAAAGGAAAATGGTATAATGGCCTCCGTTGCCAGAGGATCTAAAGTCAAAAGGAGGAATCTACTATTGCACTATTGCCTTGGTAAAATCACACCTGGAGTACTGCGACCTAAGACAGGATGTACTTCCAACATAGAAAGGGCAATGGAGGCTCATCAGGCTGAGACTGAGGATGGTAGGATGCCATATGGGGAGAGATTGGTCCAACTGGGGCTGTACTCACTGGACCTTAGAAGGATAAGAGGGGATCTGAGTGAAGTGAACAACATTCTAACAGGACTGGACAGATGAGATGCATGGAGAATGTCAGTGTGAAGACCAAAACAAGGGAACTATTTCAAGACAGAGGGTAGATCATTTGTATCTGTGAACCTAAGAATACTCTAACATAGAAGGCTATAGAAGTCGAGTCACTGAATATTTTCAAGACATGGGTAGATTTTTGATTTTAAAAGTGTTAAGAATATGGGAGAAAGTGAGAATTTGGCACTGAGACAGAGGATCAGCCAGATCATATGAAAAGAGGAGCAGGCTCACAGTTGCTGTTGCTCATAGTTTCTATGTTTCTGCTATTACACCAATGATTGCACTTTGATAGGTTGAATCTTCTAATGTTATTCCTATGATTCTTGTGGGTGAAGAGTTGCTTTCTGAATTCTCTTCCTTTGAAGGTGTCCATTCAGAGTGTAGGTCCAAAATGAGATGGCGCCTTCTGATAACACATTGTGTGTTTAAAGCCACTCTTGACTTGATTGATAAGCAAATGATTTTGCTGGTGCTAATGGATACTGAATCTGTGCTTGAAGGTAACTACTCAATTTGATGAAGAGCAAAATCCAACAGACAATCAACTGTAATTTCAGCACTGAAGATTTCTTTGAAACAAAGTTAGGGTATTTTGTACACATTGTCAAAGCGTCAATCCAGGAGATCCATCAAGCCAAAGTACAGCAAAACTACAGCAAAACACAAAAGAATTAAAAATTTCTGAACATTAGGAGATTATGTCTTTCTTCCTTTAAGCCACCAATGAGAATGATCGTGGTTGATTCTGGGGTTCAACTCAACATTTCCAAATGCTCCCCATATTCCTTATTTTCCTGGGAGACCAAAAAATCTGTCCTTTCCAACCATCCAATTTTAAATGTATCCAACATATAAACACTAATTGATACCCTGTGGGGGAGAGAATTCCAAACATTCCCAAATTGATAAGTGAAGAGACATGTCCTTAGCTTTGCTCAAATTATTGTCCACTTATCTTGGGGTTATGCCCCTGTATGTTCAATTTCCCCAGCTGGGGGAAAAGCCTCAGGAAGTCTACTGAGTTTTAATGAGATCAACTTTCACTCTTCAAAGTTGAGAGAACATATACCAGATTACCTCAAGCCTCTGATCAAAGGGTAAACCTCTCAACTCAGGCACGAATTGAGTGTGCCTTCACTATATGATATTACATACAAGTATATTCTTCATTAAATAAAGAGAACAAAATTGTGCACTGTACTGAAGGCTTGGTCTGATGACAATGTAATATGATTATAAAGAATGTCTGGATTCAACTGAATGCCAATGGTAGAACTGGGAATGAGTTGCGAGTGTTGCACAGAATGCAGATTGATGGCTGCAGGGCAGGAGGCAAGTCATAGAGTTATACGGCACGGAAACAGGCCCTTCGGTCCAACTCGTTCATGGTGACAAATCAATCTTGTCCCATTTGCGAGTATTTGGTCCATAAAGCTTGAAACCCTTTGTACTCATGTACCCATCCAGATGCCTTTTCAACGTTGTAATTGTACCAGCCTCCTCCACTTCCTCTGACAGCTCATTCTTTACACGCTCCACCCTCTGCATGAAAAAGTCATCCCTCAGGTCCCTTTTACATCTTTTTCCTCTCATCTTACACCTACCCAGTTAATTTTTGTCTCTTTCCACAAATCTTCAAATATTGATATCTTTCTTCCTTCTCAGTCAGAAGATGGTTGGTTCAAGTTTCACTCTAAGCCTTGACTGCATCCTTTTACTCACAGAGTGATTAATAAAGCTTACAAAGGTGAAACTTGCACAGTAACAAAGATTACAGACATCTATGTGCCAATACATCTGCATGGAAATGCAAAGAAACTTCTGACATTTAAAAATAACACTTTGTTAGAATATTATGAATTAATTGGAGACAGCTGTTATATCATCTGAAACATGAACTGTTCTGCTCACATAGTAAGATTAGGTTTACCAAAGCTTTACCAAATACATAACATTACAACATGGGGAGGGACAGCTGACCCAAATCAGCTTTTCTACTTCCGTATTCACAACACAATAAAATTAATAATCTTCAAAGACCCTCAAAATTGACAAAATTAATGGTCCCTAACCAGACTTTTGAATAACCAATGCCAGACTCTGTGAATAATCAATTTGCAACACCAAGTCTGTAGCTTAAACAAAGGACTGAGCAATTTCTTCACAATATAGCAACTTTAATAGAAAAAAATTAAACAACAAAAATAAGGTAATTGGTCACTAAAATAAAACAAAGAACTGCACATGCTGGAGATCTGAAACAAAAAGAGAAACGGCTGCAAAACTAACAGATCTGGCAGCATCTGTGAGGAGAATGCAAAATTAACATTTTCAGCCCAGTAACTCTTAGTCAGCAGATGTGAAATATTAACTCCGTTTTCTCCACACAGATGCTGCCAGATCTGCTGAGTTTCATCAGCAAGTTCTGAAACCTAATTGGTCCAAGCTGTAAACGCATAAACCTTTGTTTTCAGTACCATTCAAAGGAAAGACAAACACATTTGATGAATAAATAAAAGAAAATAATAAAACTGGCAAGATTAATTAGCTGGTTTTCACAATGCGCTATTCCACAGCCGTAGATGTTGACTTCTTGGTTGTTTCCTGAAGTTACTGATCAGGGTCACCATTACAGTTCATTCAGGTAAGGGCAGTCATACTTCTAACTGAGTTTTATATTCTTCAATCTTCAAAGAACTACTCACGGGAGGTTGGACAGGGAGCTTTCAAATCTCTATGCTGTAGCATCAACTACCAGATTCCTTTTGCCACAGAAAACACAGACTAAAACCCAAGTCAAACTTAAATACACCCTGGCAGACTGACCGTCTCCCTGGCACACTGACCTTCTTCTCCATGAGGTCCCAGTTACCATTCAACATCAGCCATCTGTTTGAGCATAAGGTCTTTTCCAGAATTGCTGGAACCAATTCCCAGGTATTGACCTCATTAATCGCCAATTTCTGCTATCTGTTAAAACATAGTGAGCTTTCCTGGTGATGAAATGTCTGCAAAACCTTCGAATCAAGAGTCAATCTTTAATTAACTTCAGACGTGGCCTCACAAATAGACCAAAGCTTGTTTGGACTATTTTCCTTTTAACACACGCTGTTACCCAGAAGTCTTCTTTAATCCACAGTTAGTGTTTCACAGCTGCAAACCAAAACTAATGGAATAAAATAAAATTAATGAAAAATCAGCTAGGGTTTCAACAACAAAGGCTTATATCTCAATGAAGCGTGTTCTTATTTTGAGTTAGGCATCCTATTTCTCCAGGTCCTGACCCGTGGAGACTGGACCAATCAGAACTATGGAGATGTTCCAACTGATTACAGGTGCACCTTGAGATTGCCAGATATTAGAAGAATTTGGATTTGGCATTGAACAGAATATGATGCCCCTAAAAAAAGACAGTAAATATTCCTTCTCCTAATCCTGAGGATCCAATGTGCTGGATTGAACACATCATGGTAACGCAACTGAGTTTCCAGAGAAAAGTATTTTTGTTTATATGTATCATTTTTCATAACGTCACAATCTCCCAAAACAATTCACAGGCAATGAACTTATTTTTGAAACAAAATCACTGTTGTAATACAGAAAATATGGCAGCCAATTTAGATATAGCAGGCTGCCACCATAATGAGATAAAGACCAGAGACTATCTTTCTGATGATCTTATTTGAGGGATAGGTATTCTTCTCTCTAAGTTGTTATCTTGGGTGACCAGCTTTGGGGAGCAAGCATATTTTATGATTCAGTCGTGGAATGTGGGATAACTGACTGGGTCACCATTTATTGACCATCTTAATTGACTCTTTGAGGAGCTGCTGGTAAGCTGCCTTCTTGAACAACTGCATTTCACTTGCTGAAGGTAGACCTTCAGTGCCATTAGAAAGAGAGTTCCAGTGTACTGGCATGGTGGCACTGAAAGAACGTTGAAACGTGTCCAAGTGAGTGGCTTGGAGGATCACTTGCTGGTGGAGATGTTCCCACATATTTGATACCCATGTCCTTCTAGGTGGAAGTGGTTGTGGGGTTAGAAGAGGTTCCCTCAGGAGCCTTAGTGAATTTCTACAATGAATCTTGTAGATGGTACTCAATGCTATTACTGAGTGTTGGTGATGGAAGGAGTGAATGTTTATGGATGTGGTACCCATCAAGCAGACTGCTTTGTCCTGAATGCGGTTGAGTTTCTTGAGTATTGTTAGACTTACACACACCCAGGCAAGTGGGAGCATTCCGTCACACTCCTAACTTGTTCCTCATAGATGGTGAACAGGCATTAGGGAAATCAGGTAGTGAGTTACTTGCTGTAGGATTCCTGGCCTCTGACCTGCTCAACACAACTGTATTTATATGGTGAGTCCAATTCAGTTTCTGGTCAATGGTATCCCCCAGGATGTTAATAGAGGGAGATTAAATAGAGGGAGACTGCCATTAAATATCAAAGGACAATGGTTACATTCTCTCCTGTTGCAGACGGTCAATGCACTTGTGTGGCATGAATATTAACTGCTACTTGTTCATCCAAGCCTGGGTATTGCCCACATCTTGCTGCATCTGAAGGTGAAATGCTTCAGTATTGGAGGAAACATGAATCATGCCAAACATTATGCAATCATCAACAAACATCCTCACTTCTGACCTTAATGATGGAGTGAAAATCATTGATGAAGTAATTGAGGATGATTATGCCAAGGACAGTCTTCTAAGGATCTGCCGCAGTGATGTCCTGGAGCTAAGATGACTGACCTCCATGCAGCACAACTGCCTTCCTCTGTGCCAGATATCACTCTAATCAGCAAAAAATTTCCCATAGTTGAACACCTCACTTGACATCTCACATGACAAGGCACCTCAGAAAGTGCAACAGTCCCTCAGTAGTGTTTTGACATTAAGTGCCCATATTTTAAGTTCCAATCTGTTGTAGAAATTCAATCACAGCTTTCTGACTTTCTGTGGATACAGAAATAAATGATGTCTGAATTCATTAGTTTCCCCTTGAGACAACTGGTAGTCAGGTAGATAGATTTTTTTGTGTGATCACAGTTCTCAGACAAAAGAAAGTAAAAGCTTAACAAACACGTTGACCTACTTGAGAAACTAACTTGATTTACATATCAAAAGCAAGTTGTGTGACCTTATCACTCGTTTTAAAGTCTTCCCCTGTTTGCATTCAAGGTCAGTAATTTCTTTAGGGAATCAAACAATTTTGTACATGTAAATGTGAGAGAAAGTCTTCACGGACGAAGGAAGCTGAATAATTCTAAACTGTGTCATATAGTTATCTGAAACCCTTTTTTAAAGCAATTGATAGGCTGTTAATGTTTGGAATTATTTTTATTCAGTCAGTGTTGAAAATATTCAGGGCTGGGTTTGTCAAATCTTTGATTGATAACTGAGTCTAGGATAATTGGCACTAGCCAAGAAAGTGGATTTGAGCCACAAATGAGATCAGAAATGATCTTACGAGTGGTAGAGAAGGTTTGATGCATTGAATAGGCTATTCCTGTTCTTTTTTTACAACAACTGACCACTGGATGGAATAGTAGAAGAGAGAAAGCATGTCTCAGAACTGTGTTTCGCTTGTGCATGACAAATTCATTGAAGATTATCTTGATTTGTTGTTGCAGGGTACTGGACCAAAGTTCAACACTTCTAAAGAACAGTCTCTCTGTCT
The DNA here is from genome assembly GCF_004010195.1 of Chiloscyllium plagiosum. NCBI lineage: Eukaryota > Metazoa > Chordata > Chondrichthyes > Orectolobiformes > Hemiscylliidae > Chiloscyllium > Chiloscyllium plagiosum. The sequence goes on from NC_057751.1 coordinate 2,241,834, forward strand.
GCCTGAGGTACATTTCAAATTTGATATGAGCTTTATACAAGACAAATTCTCCTTTGAGCAGGAAAGTGCAATGAGATTGTTTGGAACAGGATAAGTCTCAAAGGGTTTGACATGAAATGCTTTACCTTCAGCCCAAGAGCCATTTTCAGCATTAAGTCAAAGCACCTTGCCCACCCAGCTTCCAATAGAAGCAATGCAGAGTTCCTTTCAACTGCCAGGTTTGATTGCGACTGCTGTGGCCCAGACTATTCAGTTGAAATAAAACAGCAATAAGGTGTATTTCCACAGTATCCTTCATGTAGTGAAATATTCCAGGATGGTTCACAGAAGCATAACCATGTAAATTTGTCAATGAACCAGGCCAGGTGTTAGAATTAGAGGTAGGTGAGCACTTTGGGGACAGTGACCACAATTCGGTGACTTTTACTCTAGTGATGGAGAGGGATAAGTGTGCACTACAGGGCAAGAGTTATAGATGGGGGCAGGGAAATTATGATGCTGTGAGGCATGACTTAGGATGTGTGGCTTGGAAAAGTAAGCTTCAAGGCAAGGGCATAATTGATATGTGGAGCTTGTTCAAGGAGCAACTATTGAGTATCCTTGATAAGTATGTACCC